>NW_020210520.1:101672-147971 GCF_003070985.1 Temnothorax curvispinosus | reverse complement strand
ACACACACACACACACACACACACACACACACACACACACACACACATACACACATATATTCACCAATATCGAAGATATAAATATATGAAACAATCAACAAGACAAAAAATACATACACAAATTTCTAGATAATTATATTTTTTAAATGGAATATCGCTTCTGACAATAACAAAAGCACACTTTCAATCTATCAAGGTCTCTCAAAGCCAATACGTTTTTGATAAATCATTCAAATATGATTCACAAATATGCATTCGATCATCTTTGAGCGGAAATTACATTTCACGCATCTTCTTCTGTGTCGCGCGCACTGTGTAGACTCACTCGAAACATTTGACAAACAAAAATTATCTTTGCTCTCTCAGCGTGTTGATCGCTACCATTACTATTCGCGATTACAAACCGCAAATGTTGAGTGACATCAAATATTTCTTTTGGGTCGCAGTTTGGATGCTGGTGCGTAGTATTTACAATATACGATTGCGTGGAATAATTTACGCAAATCGACTGGAAAGCGATAAATTACCGATTAATTACTATTAAAGAGCACCGTTAAATCAATCAATCGCGCCGTAATTCGTGTTTACGTTTTATTCGGATGGAATATATTGACCGCTGCGAGGGATCTCTTTTCCCCGGGTATTGTTTGGCGCGTGTATGGCGATGTGTGCGGCGATTAAAAATAATATTTCCACTCACGCGGTCTTTACGCGCAAACAATGCGGCGCCGTTGTACAGATGGCTCGCGCTCTGCATAATTTCTGGTAATTTTAGATCGCCGCGATAAAGCGGCGTGTTCCAGGAGAAAAAGGGGTCCGCAGAGAGAGAGAGAGAGAGAGAGAGAGAGAGAGAGAGAGAGAGAGCCCGTGGACTCTTCAAAGCTATTAGTCGCATGCGTGCGTTTCTTGTGATGGGGCACCGGGCGTTAATTTTATGGAACAATAAGTGCGCCGAGAATATACGCTATAACCGATCGTTATGCAAACTCAAACTACTCGAGATTCGGCTGTACATATTTTGAATGCCGTACCTTAACGTAAAATGCATCATATTTTACGGCAGTTTCGAGGGCTCCAAATCTAAAAATCCCCTTATCACGAGTAACGTTATGAGTTTATAACGAGATGACTGGTCGTTCACTCGCGCTAATTATTCAATATTAATTTTTTTACGTCGAAAAAGAATACTATCCGGAGTATGATTTAACAGTTGAATTATAAACGTATAATCGCTTCGATCCCGAAAGAGTGGAAGAAGAAGGATAATCGCGTATATGTATACGTGTGGGTGTGAGAGACAGTAGAAAACGCGGGGTGCATGAGAATTAATTTTTGCAATGGCCGCGGGCACGGCCGCCTCGAGTATCCGTCCAGAATGCGTTATACGTTTTTATTATTTCTCAGGACTTATTGTACCCGGTTATTGATTCTCCCGCAGCGCGGCGGAACCTAGCTAGCTGCGATCGCAATAAAGGTACTCCGCCGATAACTCGGCGTATCCTTGAGGATACAACTTCATAATAACGCAAATCGAAACGTTCCCCATTATTTGCGCGAAGAATGGCCGTCCTTAATGGCTTTAGGGGGTGGCGCTTTCTGCAACCCCATATATTACCGGTGCTAACCTGGCATAATATACAGTATATAGCGTTGCACGGATTAAAGCCGCAACATTTAAATAAAGCGTTGCATGACGATAAGAAAATGGATAATGCATGACAATAAGAAAACGACAATAAAACACGCGTTGTTGTACGATAAATTAAGATCCTCGCGTAACGCAGACTATCCCTAAAATAATTGACGCGGTAAAAATAGTGATCCTGTGTCAGTAAATGTGATATAAAAAATGGAGTAATGTGATTACGAGACAATATCGTTTATAAGTCAATTAAGTCTAGTCCTTTGAGACGAGATGCACGTTTCTTATTGTTAGACACAAATATCTTTCGATTTTTTTAGCTTGCCAGAAAGCGTCTCGATTCCAAATTAATAATCATTCCCGGGCTATTCTCGCGTCCGCGGAAAGTCGGGGGAAAAACGAGCGACTGTTATTGAGACGTCTAAAAAAAAAACCGCGCAACGGAAACGCGTTATGAGACAATGGCCACGGTCGCCGATTGTCAACGTTGGCTCTTCATACTTCGTCGAAGAGACTCGCGTCTGAATGCCGTTCATAGAATCGGCGCGGCGCGGCGTCCCGAGACCGCAGGAAGCTCGTTAGGCATCGCCGCGGGTTCTTTTTCCTTTGAGACCGACCGTCTCGATTCGTCTTTCTGGCCCAACTCATGTACTGTGTGTACATATGTAAATAAATCGTAGTATTCCATACGAAATGCTCCGTAAGCTCGTACGTTGAAAGCGCCGTCCTTCCGGCGCGGCTTGTGATTCCACTAATCACGAATGTCTTTCGTTAAGCGGAAAAGCCTTAGTGGATGAAAAATCTGCAGCTCCAGAATGCCGTTACTTTATAAATACGGCTTTGTACATATTTTCTGCATTATTTAAAAAGAAATTCAATATCGTATTTTTTAGATGAAAATTCTCTAACAATATTTAAGCTTAATTATAATTTTTACGCAGTAGTATATTTGTATTTATATTTCCTAATTAACACATGTGAGTTATCTCAATTTAAAAATAATTTTCCTTTTTTAAAATAAGAAAACAAAATGAAAGTTTCTCGCCGAATTGTCTAAACTTTACGGATTATTTGTGCCAAATCCAATTTGCGCTAAGATTTTATTATGACAAATCTCGTCGGATATATCTCTAACTTGATTTTATTATAGGAATTTCGTTACACCGAGTATTGATTTTCGATCAAACTTCGTTAAAGTAAAGCTCTCGTTCTAGTGATTACAAAGAAATGCCGTTATACTAATAGGATTCTGCACACTTAATGGAAACGGAAGGATATTAAATGCTTCAGATTTTGTTGGATATTTTTTACCGTCGATATTAAATATTGATACTTTTCACGTAAATCTACCTAACCCCTATTGTTTCTCCACGATGGAACTTTCCGGGCACAATTTCCTGGCTGGAATTTTCAGGATAAAAGAATTTTTACATTTTTACGTGTAATTTGAAATTTTTCAGTTGCGATGCGATCTTCTTTCTAGCCGAACTCGATGAGAGCAAACGAATGTTTAGCAATCACGCGTAAAGTTTGGTATTTTTGTATCTCCCAATTGTGCTCCTATAGTGCAGTAGAATATTCTTAATCGCACATCGCCGATTTTGCGGCTCGTTTTGTCGCCCTTATTTCTCGCGTCGTATCCAAATTGACCAGCTGTCTCGGGTGATGAGAGCTGGCCAGCTGACAGCATAAAGTACATCCCGTTTGGGCCGGAGTTGTCCCAGCTGGTCTCAGCATCAGTCATCTTTCGCTTATCTAACTTCCAGGATGCAACACGAGCCGAACTCGCCGTCCGTCACGCTCTGGCAAATAAGAATGACGTTGTAACTTTGCGCAGTCACGACGCGGCGTATGCGGTCGGAGACGCGGGGGAGCTCGGAACAAGAGGGATCGCGCGATTCCGGCGTGCGGGGCTGCTGATGAGGCGGCAGGAAGCGCCGCGATCCTCTCAGATAAATTCTTCGACCGGTCGCAGCTTGAGAGACGACGTCTGAGCGAATTTGAAGCCGGATCTCGATTCAACACGCGCTGAAGAAAGATCCTGATGACGGGGAAGATTGCGACTGTCTCGCGGATGGATTTTTCATTCAGACTCCGTGTCGAGAGCGCAGCGGAATTTCGGAAGAGCTCACGCATCTAATCTGCATTAATGCGTTCGCTGCGAGAGAGGACTCCCTCCCTGCGGAGGGATTCCTGATTCCGTACAACGCGTCAAATAGAAAAAGTGTTCGAAGTTCGATCGAAATCAAGTACTTATTACGATATATAAAACGATATATTGTAATCCAATCGCTTCATAAATCATTCCGTGTAAAAATTACATAAAAACAAAATTTCAATAAATTACCTTAATATTTCATATAAAATACTTGCAGGAATTCAATGTGATAAATGCAACGACGGTTGTTTCGATACGTTTTATTATAATTATTGTGATTTTTTTTGAATCGCATTGACGGAAGCAAACCCAGCAAGACTATATAACGAAACGTAGTAGCCCGAGTTTTAAGATTCAGACAACAGTTGCGTCGTTACTAATAATTAAAAAAATTAAAATGATTAATTAAAGTATCATTATTAAAGGGTCGATGGATAAATCATTCTTTATGAACTCTTCGCTCGTCGTCCACCGTGTCTACTTCATTATCACCAGCGAGGATCACTTAATGAGAGACGGCAGTCCATGTTATCATTTCCCCTTCGAGTTTATCGATCCAATCCTATCTTCTGGTCCCGCCAGAGCTTGTCCTTTGACAAGTTCAGTTCGACAGATTAAATCTTCGTCCGTATTCGAACTCTCCGAGCGAAGTCCTTAAGACTGTCTTATAATCGCCACGGGGAAATACGCGAGACGCGAGAGACCATTAATCAAGTCCGATAATGAGACAATATCCGAGACATTCTCGAACAGTCAGCGGCGATAAGAGAATCATGTGAGATCATTGCGACACTTCGAAGAAATATAGTAAAACTTCGCTCGTCGGCGCGGCGAATTCGATTTTTCGCATTTAATAGTCTAATTCATTTACTAACAATTGTTAGACATTAAATATAACACATTTGTAAAATTTTTCGTATCTTAAAAACGATTACTTATTTTGCATTTGTTTCACAATATTTCTCGACATTTTTGTATTATTTTTACTATAATTTTTTTCTATAATATAATATGTACATTTTTTGAGGTAGTTTTTATGATAAGTCGAACTTATTTTATTTAGTTTTAAAATTCTGCGAAGCTTATCTTTGAGTAACCCAGTTTCCCTCGCGAGACCGATGAATCATATTTTATGAGAAAAACCCTAAAAAGAATTGTGCCAAGAAGAATACCCCGAAATCGAGTAGCCAGATGATCGGAGAAAGAAATCCTACTAACGAACATCCTGTCACAGAGATATGTGACGATGATTTCCGGCTGAGAGTTCTCCGTGCGCGAAAAATACGCTCGTAGAGTAAGGAGCAGGGGAGCGACAGGAAGTCGCGCTCCCGTAGAAACGTCTAAGAGAATTTCACTGTACTTCCCGGGGTATGATTTGACGAACTTTAGTCTCGGCGAACTGGCGTGGTATAATAACGGTAGAGGATCTCGATCGATAACTCACCGTTGCATTGATTGTTCCTTGAGCGAAATTGCCCGTTATCTCATCGCGCGTGCCGGAAACGCCGATAGTCTAACGAGGACACTTGCAAAACGCTTCATTGTCGGACATACAATGGGGCTGCTTTTTCATATCGAAAATTAATGAGAAATATAGATCGACGAGAAGAAAGGCTAGAGATAATTAGACAATCTCGAATTATCAATGTTTTGGTAATCAATCATCTTAGAAGAGAAATGTCATAAATATAAAGAATTATTGTACAATAGAACTATTGGTCAGACTTTTTTTTAACAAGGGTTGCACTTAGGTAAAACAAAGCTGAAACAAATGGGATAAGAATTTACA
Organism: Temnothorax curvispinosus; assembly: GCF_003070985.1. Taxonomy (NCBI): domain Eukaryota; kingdom Metazoa; phylum Arthropoda; class Insecta; order Hymenoptera; family Formicidae; genus Temnothorax; species Temnothorax curvispinosus. The sequence goes on along the minus strand of NW_020210520.1, from coordinate 142,382 downwards.
CGATACTTCTAATATTCAGATCTAATAAATTCGAGAGAGCCGTCCATCCTTTTCCGGTCTACCTTTTTTCCTAAAAATAAAATCTTTTTACTCTGCTTTTACTGCATTCTTTAATCTGGAACATTTTGTTTATCAGTAGCCTGATTTTACTGCGGAATTATACCAACGCTTTTATCCGAGTTCCGTAGGAAGAACGGAATCCGCATCTGTTATATTTAGTTTCCGATAGAAAGCGGAAATAAATGCATCTATTGGAGAGAAACGCACGAAAACCGAATGATACCATCCTGTATGTTGCTGATGACAGATGCGTTTGCTACTGGGCGGCATTACAAAAAAATACACTATCGAAATCCGTTCCATCGGACTGTGCCGCGATGCGCTCGGCTCCTTCCTTTCCAGACACGAGTGCAAGGGAATGTTGTTGAAACATAATACTACATGAAAATCTGCGCGCTCGAACAGAAATGAAAAATATCATGGATTGTTTGGTTTTTACAATGGATACGTATGCAAACTTTGCTCAGCTAGATAGTTCGCGTGTGACAGACGTCAATTTTATGCATTATTAACTCGTTTAAAACCATTAAAATTTCAAATTTAACAGCTTTAAAATATTATTATAATTAAAATATTATTACGATTAAAATATTTCATTATTCCATAAAATTCATATAGTTGATTTTGATATTTATTTATTATCACCAAGTACAAAAAATTATTTGATGTGTTCACGTGTATTTCTTTTTAATTAATATCAAATAATATATTACACGGAAATATTGCGCAAAAACGTTCGCTTTTCGTAACAGATATATATTTGCGTACGTAATATATATCTCTAAAATGGAAGCTTTTCGCGGCTCTTTGTGCCTGAAACGGACAAATTTTGGCTCGTTCAGAATGTAATTACATCATTTGAACCCGTACGAGTACTACTTCGGTCGTTTTAGAGGATTTCGCTTCGATCCCGCGTGCATGCTGCTGAATTTGCTCTCACTCTTGAGGATTGCATACGTCTGTGTGTATGCGAGTATGCCATAACGACGTCTCACCCAGTGTCTGCCTTACGGGTGTGCTGCACCACGCGTACGCGTGTGCCGCAACGTGTCTCGGAACCGCGACACTCCAAAGCCATTACCGTTATGTTCTACATACGCTACTGTTCGCAGCTGCATAGACACTCCGCAAGATCCCGTATTATTTTTTACGAAGACGTACGTGCATGTTGCGAAACATTCGCATATAAAAGATTCGAGAGGAAACTCGCGCTCCGAAATGGAGGCACGAAAACGCGCCGAGATGTCGCTCCTAATAAAATAAAACCCGACGACTGAGAAGTTTTAATAATTCCGACTGCACATCCGAGGAATTTCAAGCGAAAGTGGCGTCCGCAAGGTACATGCAACACTTAGGGAATCTATTATTACGCTTCGCAAATGTCAAAACTTGAAAATGGGATACTGAAACTCCTTTTCCGGAGACTTGTAATCAGTTTTTAGTCTCGCACGTCAGAGACGGGGCGTCTTGCGTGACTAAATGATAAAGAAGATTTTCCGCTTTTACTGCATTCTGCTTTTACTATCGCAGATTTTACTACCGCGATTACATGTATACGACTCTATTCGCAGAGAGAAAAAGTTGAGATTGTTTAACTCTTCCTTTGAATTTGGGAAATGGTTCACGTAACAACTAAAAGTACTCTCCTAAAACTTTACGCATATCCTAATTAAATCGCCATTATCTAAGGATTGTAAAACGCGGGATCTGATACCGCTAGAACAGCGATTTCTACAATAATCTTCAAGTTAGAACCAACCTATACTATCGATCATTATACCCGGAGGGTTATAGCATGATGACCCACACAAAAGATGGAACGAACGTGCGATAGGATTATGATGGAAATGAGGATCTGCACGGATGACAGATTACGCAGGTATGTATATGCAGATGGGATTGTAATTTTAGTTACTAAAAGCCCCACATCATCATATAATTCGTTTCATTTTAAGAAAGACGAGAAATCCTTTTGTTATCACATCTCTTTATGGGGGGAATCCTGACTAAATCCTCACACTATATCCAAGAGTAATTCACACTCACGCGTTTCAACAACGTAAAATAATAATTCCTGACGTGTAATTAATTTTCTGCAGCTTAATTATTTAATAATAATTATTCATAATTTTAATAGAGATAATTATTAAATAATTTTATTAAATAATTAAATATTTATTTATATTTTCACATATCTTAGTGCATATACTCGTGTTTCAATTTGTAATACATCACGAGAAATGGAACAATTTATGCGAGCAAACGGTAAATAAAATAGTGATCGGCGAAAGATTACGTGCTCATACACGCGTACGCGAGTGTCTGTAAATGTATATGGGGAGGTATCCACGGGCAGCGCTTGACCCTCTTACCGCAACTCTTCCTCTAATCTGAACTGCAGGCCGCGCCGGGGAGAAAGCCGTGAGCGGTTCGATGACTTTGATGGTCTCGTTAGAGCGGCGGCGGGCGGATTGACTTCCTCCAACTAGCTGTCGAACTTTCGACGAGATACAGACTTTTGGGCCAATTCCCTCGGCTAGCTGCGGTTACCGAGGTCCGCGAAATGGCGTAGTTTACTCCGCCACCACCGTGGACGCGCCGTGGATCCCGGAAGACGAGCGTCCGAAGCGCGCGAGATCGGAAAGCTCGACAATTGACGCGCCCGTTGATCCGATAAGCGGCCCCGGGTTTTACACGCGAAGCAAATCGGCCCGCGGTGATCGATCGAACACTATCGGATTTCGAGATCGAGGCGGTTTACGACCGACGCGGCCGAATTTATATTCATGATTCGCACAGCAAATTTCTAAAAAAAAAATTTTTTTTTGGTCGCAGAAGCGGTGTCTGATCAACGTGGCCATATTTCTATCACTTGTGAATTTTACTGCATTACGTGTTCCGGTAATTAAAATATCATAAACAGGTGGAACATATAGACATCTATAAAATAACAAAATTTTTCTAATGTTTCTGACATTCCAAAACTAGAAATCAAAATTTAATTTTTTAAAAATTCTCAGGTTTTTGACATAAAATACAGGGTATTTTTTTTTCTACAAATTGCATATATTATAAAAATGTATTTAATATAAAAGAGAAGATGCGGAGTTCAAAATCCGATCGCACATAAGCTATACGCCATTATCACGGTTATCTTCGATTAATCTGCACAACGATAGCATCTCGCGATGTCATACGCATTGCAGGTCCATCTTATCACGGGACAAGATTAATCGTGGACAGAATATGGCGAACAGATAAGAAGAGAAGCCGTATAAGCGAGAGGAAGAAGGAGAACGGCGCGAGAAAAGCGGAAGAACCGGCACTGTCGACGACAGAACAACATCCGTGTATCCTCCGGCAAAGCCTCTTCCGGAGTTTATTATTATTTGTTCGACGACCAGCGCCGTATGTGGGCTACGTCCCCGAGGTGCACGTCTCCTTTGATATCAGATAATCCCTCGGAGGAACAAAAAAGTTCACCCGCACAAACACGCGCGCGCGCGCCGTTACACACATTTTCGAAGTTGAGAAACGCACACAGGCGGACTTGGCCGCGAAACCCGAGAGATACGACCGGTCACGGTCGAAGAAGACGCCGAAGAGACTTCGGGAAGCCAATTTCGGCTCCGTTTTTCATCATTTCCACGGTGGACGAAAGGCGGTTTCATTTCCTCGACCGCCCGCCGTGATCCGGGGCGTAAAAAGTACGCTGTTTTAGCTGTACGAGCCGCATGATGATAAAGTCGCCGCGAATGTATCCGTCGCGTTCGCACTTGCAGGCAAATTAAGGAATCTTCACGACGTCGTTCCTGAGATAGGGTTTTAATGAGGAAATTTCCACGAGGGCTCGTGAAATTTTTTACGAATATACGCAGCATCGCGGCGATGCTTTATACATGGTATCGTTCCAACTATCTTAGTTTCAGCAGCAGAATTTTGCAAAGTGAATAAAATGCTTATTTTAATATGCACAAATGCAAATTACTTTGCTCATTAAAATTTTGGATCGCTTTAATTGCTTGCGTTTTTTATTCGTGGTCATATATTTGCTAACGGTTGCGATAACAATTATTTAATTAAGAGTTTAAAGCGTGTGTACACAAATGTCTAACTAAAAAGAATTTAAATATATCTTTTGCGGAAAACATATTAAACGTTTATATATACAATATATATGATTATTTTCTAAAAATAAACAAATATTTTTATGTTACAAAATATTAGTTTACTGTATTTCAAATTGATATCACGTTGCACAATTAATTCCCGACGCATTTACACAACAAGTCTGTGACGTTAAAATCGAAATTTTTGATCGCGATTGGTAAACTTGAGTCGCACGGTGAAAGTTGTTAATTGAATATGGTACATGCCTTTTGTGAAAATGTTAGATTCAGTAATGTTTGAAATTTTATATTAGTTAAATTAGCCGCCGCCGTAACTGCAAAGCGTCCAGTTCGGTGACAATTAATTACCCGCGTTGCACCATTGCAACGTTGCTTACTGCATACCAATTGTTAATGCGCAAATTACGCGTCGGATATTCGTGACGTCACGCCCAACTTGCGACACACCGATATTTCCTCCATCATTAATACTCGCTGACACGATTTCACGTGTCTTTATACAATAATGTACGAAAGCTGCGTCTTCTTCCGCAAAAAGACAAAACATAAAAGCCGTAAATACTTTCAGTTTTCGAACAATTTTACAATTTGCAAATATAAATATCATAGAAACGACAAAATGGTCACTAACTTTGAACTGAAATAAAAAACGATCATTTAATCACTCGCATCTATAGAGCTCATTTGTGCCAATATCTGTTTCTGAAGAATAAACAGAATGCTAATGCGCTCAATAATTGCACCCAGCTCAAGATGAATGCAGAATGTATTGTGCTAAAGCGGCCATTTTCCAGCTTCGCTAAAGACCGCTTCGATTTTATGGGACACTCAGTGCGTTATTGCAACGATAATGCAGTAATTAATAATGCGTGACAACACGCTCAATTTATCATTGAAGTCTACAGGGTAGCTCAGAAATCACTTCCCTTAAATTACCGAATCCATAATCGATTTAAACGTAATTTTAACAAAGTCTCTTTCCCCCTCCCCATTACTTTATTAATTAATCTATAATAAGTAATCGAATCCCGAATATTTATCTAACTTGTTTAAAATTAATTATCAAGTAAAACATCTTTAATTATTATTTGTGGTTATAAAACTTAATTTTTGAAAAATGTGCTAAAATTATATTAATTGCAATTTCTAAATTTAATGAAACTATGAAAATGTATTAATATTCCGATGCTAAAATAATAGCTATTGTTTTTACCTCAGCTTTTAATAATTTGCTCTCCGCATAGAGACCAAACATTTATACATACAATCTCTTTCTATACTCCAAATGTTTTGGTAAACGTCGTAAACACCTCGAAAAGCGTGCACGAGATATTTGAGCTTCGTAATTAAATTTAACAACAAGTCCCGACGCATTCATGCTATGGTGATTTACGTTTCCAGAAGCGGTGGGGAAAAAAGGAAGAAAACGGATGCGATCGACAAATAGTACGCGCGCACGTTGAAGAACTACAGTGAATTCTATTCTCTTTTATTCCATCTAATTCCAATTCTATTCTACTTTGTTTTATTTCGCTGTTACTTCCCTTTCTTTTCGACATTCATATAAATTATCGTTACGTGGAATCGCCATGCAACGTCGTTCCGCGACACAGTCTTCGGTTACGATCCCGCGGAGCGGAGTCTAACGGAGTTTCCAGTGTCTCCGCGATAAAAACGAGAAATTTCCTCCCTCGACGGTGCAGCGCCGAACAAATCTGATTCGCGGTGGCGCTCGAGTATTTCTGGAAAAGCGCGGCAATACCGCGTACGGCGTCTTAAAAGCAACCGCGCGGCTTACGTAAAAGAAACAAACAAAGCGCGATAAATTCGATTTTTCGCAATAGGTCCGCCGCGACATCCTGCAGCGCAGAGTGTCCCCGAACATGCAAAGCGAACATGCGTTGCAACTATATTCAGAGATACCTTCTTTCCACCTGCAAGAATGTCCTCGTTGCCGACGAAGAACGCGTAAAGATCGCTCATGGTCGCTCTGTATCATTTTGATAATATATACAGAATATAGAATTTCGATAATGAAATATTTTTTCCAGTAATCTGATAGCTCAGTAAACGAAAATTATGCCTAATTTCCAATGATAATTTTACAGTTGTAAATAGCTCTTTAAAAAAGTCACACTGAACTATGACATTATATACCAATTATTTGAAAACATTATTAATATTATTATATATCCATTTACATACCTGTAACATTATATACCTAGAAAATATAATTTCTCGTACAAAAATAAGTCAAAAATATAAGATAAAATTTTTCTAGTACGAAAGTAAATCTTCGGAAATATAAAAGGTTAATTGTGTTTTTTTTCTCTTTTTGAAACTAAAAACAAAAATTTCGATAAATTCTCGAATTAATTCCAATCGTGTAGCGATCGTATATATCTCCGAATGCAGCTGCTGCGCGATCGAAAAATATGACGTGTTTAAAATTACGAGAAAGTTATTATTTATAGTCCCTATTTTATACATATATATATATTTATGGTGATTTCTTGCATTGTATTATAATCCACGTATTACAATTCTCGGTCGATTTCGCGGCGGGCCGGTCGGAAGTGTCCGCTTCTTGAAAAGTGGCGTCTGTAGTTTCTCGACCTCAGACCGCGAGGGTGGCGAACAAGGCGTGTGTGTGTGTGTGTATGTGTGGAGGGTACGCGCAGCACCCCGGGGAAGAAATACAATCTCTACGTGAGCGTACACGGTGAACGGCGGATACTGTCGGAGTGCATATAACGTTACGCCAGAAAAATGCTCATGGCGCGACATTCATATTCCCGTATATTATCCGACACTTGCCTCCAAGTCCTATAAAAATCTCTTCTCCCTCCAGGGTCGCGCGCGGCGGAGATGCCCCGTCCCCGACGCCACCGACGTCGACGCCGCCGAAGGAGCACGTAACGATCTTAATCGAAGCACGACATAACTCCGACGGAAGTGGAGTAACGACGCGATTTTACCGGCGTGATTCTTCACGACGTGTCGCGATAAAAAGATCCGCGAATATTTCACGGCACTTCGTTCCTCGCGAGCATCTCAAATCCGTAAGCGACGCCCGCAGTCAGTTACTCGACGCCCGATCTCGTCGCAGCGCGAACAAAAGGGATGAATTCGATTTCTCTTTTTCACGACCACCTTTCTACGGCGATTCGCTGGATTTACAGAAAATTATTAATCGTCTAAATTCATCGTTATATTCAGCAGAGATGCACATTTTATCAAAACGTATAAGCTATATCTTCACGATAGATATTTCATTGCAACAAAAGCAAATATTTAATTTCAATACGATATCTTCCTCAAGAACGGTTCAATTTACCAGCTGTTAGCAGCACATTTGATTCCATTAGCGATTATCGAATCATTTTGTATCCGCAAATAGAGTCGCTGGCTTGAGCTCGGCGTTGAAAGCCTCGGTTTTGCGATCTAAAAGTAGGTGTATGAGACGAACTTCCAAGAAAGAATCTCGTTGAAGTTTTCCCGAGGTTTTCAAAGAAGAGAGATCGAAGATTCCAGTCACAGAGAAGTTAAGACAAACTCGAATCATCGCTGGAAACATTGTCGGCTGAAACTTTTCCAGGACGAGCACCACTCTTTAATCCGACGGGCGAATAACAAAAACACATAAACCAGTGGGAACGGTTCATCGGCTTTCCGTAGAAACGCTCGAACGTGCTTCCAGTTACTCGTCAGCAACTTTCGCGATTTTGCATTATTGCCCGGAGAACTTTGCCCTCTCAGCACTCTGCGAGACGACTTCAGCGTCTAATTGCACATTTGCGTTACAGGAAATTCGTTATTGTCTCGAGTTCAACGAAAATAAAAGATAAATTTTCAAAATTTATAAAGCAATTAATAACTATAGGTATATGTATAAAATAAATAATTATCCAGGCATTTAAAACACACTTGTTTACTAACAGTTATTTTCTTGGAATCTTTTTTAATATAAAATATCTGTAGAGTGTAAAAACTCAAGTTATCACTATATGAACAGGTCGATCTATTCGAGAGTCGAGAGGAAATTACAGGCCGCTGCAGCTGAACTTTAATTCGATCATCGAATACAGAGATCTAAGCCATGAATGTCAGGCCGTTGTCACGCTTGCTTCAAAGTGACAGTCGGCAGCATCCGTCATGTGATAGCGACACAGGATCGCGATAGCGAGCGCCTTCCAATGTGCTGGACGTGTTCCAATAATAATAATCGGTGTATGCAACGCGCACATAGGGTACAATGCGTGGGTTAGTACGCGTTTATTTGGCCGAATAAACTGGCATCTGTAATACCACTGTCACGGGGAAGACGGGAACCGATATCCGCAAGTTCGACCCACCGCTTGACCGGCCGGCGCCGGCGCCGGCGCAAATAGAAATCCTTCTGTCGGTTATTTCGACAGACAGAATGAGGCGGCACATGATTAGTTGGCGGTGTCGGTTACTGGATGATGTAGGACGCGACTCGCGATTAAGTTTCTTGGCGAGCGGGATGCTTCGTGATTACATATAATTTCTCTAAAATTACAACGAGCTCCCAAAGAGAGCCGTTTTTATTATCATGGACTTCCTTTATCAAGATAAACTCGACGCCTAGGATTCTCGTTCGCGAATCTCTTATTTTCGCAATGTCTGTGTATGATCTATTGCGTGCGGCGTTATTGTGCCGTTAATCGAACAATCATACGAGTAAGACAACACGAGCTCGCCAGTATTTAAAAAAAATCTCATTCTGCACAGTGAGAAATTTCCAAACAAGTGTATTCCAATGTTTAATCAAACCCGAAAACTTTCAATCGGAAATATATTAACTCGTGAATATATAAAATTACTTTCCGACAGTTGTAAAATTTTCCGATTTTAATCAATTCGCTGGGAGTTAACTGCTTTCGCAAGCGGAGTAACTACGACGCGAGATTCGATATTCCATCGTTGGGCGATTCGGCCGACACGGTAATCTCTAAACGAGAGCTATCGGCTTATTATTAAACAAGAACGATCGACGTATGAAACGAGCGAGCGACGCGACGGCTATCGCCAAGTTCTCCGGAACGAGCGCTTCGAAATCCGGGCTTCGGGCGAAAGGGAAAGAGAGGATCGGTAATTGCGCGTATCGGTGAGTAACGCCGCTCGTAGCGAACTTTTAATACGGTCGTTGAATTCCATGAGCTTCGGGGGTGTGCATTTACGTGCGTGCATCCGCCCGCGCACACACACACACACACACATACACACGAGCTCACATTCACATATACATACATCGGATAAACAGACACCCGCGATATTACCGGTCGGAGGAATCAAATTTCCGTTACTTCGATCCGGAGTTTGGGCTGATCCTATCGCCTATGAGAGAGAGAGAGAGAGAGAAAGCGAGAGAAAAGGAGAGAGATGGAGCTCCGGTTATATAGGGTGTCCAGCGATTTTATGCCATAACTTGGAAATCTTATTCCCACGAAATGATCTCGAGTCAAAAATGCCATCGTGGACGCCAAGTAGGTCAACACGGATCTGGCTGTAATCCGCTCAAAGATACGCTCTTTGAAAAAGTTTGTTTCGCGTTATTATATTATACATATTATATTTGTACTTTGTATAGGGAAAGAATGCGCGCGCATACATATATATATATCGAGATATATATATATATAGCACGCTTTGATCGGGAAATTGCTCAATTAATTATTACCGGCATTTTGTGTAATTTGATTCTGAGATTGCCAGAGAGACAGTTGCCTGCAGTGTGCATGCACAATCCGTGCGAAATGGTATATCGTATTTCATACACCTTTGATATGTGGATATGTGTTTGCTTCCAACGATCCGGGAGTATCAGCTTCTTTTTTAGGATGTCCTGTGAATTATTTTCACGTTACACGCAGACGCGTATATCTTATCTCACAATCAGCGTATCTTTTGTGAGCAAGTGTCATAAATTTTCTTTTTAACTTTTTAACCCTTTCTCTTTTACATTCTCTTTGTTAAGCATTGTATGTAAATTTTCTCTTTAGTAATACAAAAATTTATGCGTTTGAATACTGATACGTCTTGTATCAACGAAAATTGGTCGAGGTCATATTTTTCTATGGTCATATTCGCATCGACTTTATGTATGACACTTCTATCACCATACATATATGTATAATGCAACGAACTTGGCGCATGCTAAGGACATCCGTTTCGAATCTCCGTATTACCGGGACGAACGAGAATCAGATCCACGTTTGTGTGACATTTTTAATTCAACATCATGCTATGAATAAAATCTTGAAGTACTTTCTGCCCGCTACATGTTGGCCCGCCTCGACTGCGAGACGGCTTCAATCCAATCAGGTCGCGAGGTTGAAGGTGACTAAAGATAATATTTGCATTCTATTCGACGACGCCAGGTTTCGTCAATATTTTGCCGTCGCTAAGAAGCGATGTTAAAATAAGATATTGCTATATAAAATCCTTCGATTATGACGAATAATTGAAGACACGCTCGCAAAATGGACTCTAATTTGTCGTGTTATCCATGCTTCTTACTTTGCTGGTTACAAATTTAAATGTTGTTTTTCGATAATATTAAAAGTAGGACATCCTAAGTGATAAACCAGTAAACAGCTTTTATTTCTTATGTGTTTATTTTCAAGGAAAATTTGCCACAAAGTACAATAATATCATTGGTCGGAAAGCCATGCACATTTAAAAGTCAAATTTAATTATTGTTCAATCAAGTAAAGAGCGCTCAACTTACACGCACTCGAATGTAATCGAATGCCTTTTACCTGATTAATTGATCAATAATTAAATTTGACTTCAATTTAACATTTTGTAAGTATATATTGTACATCGCCAACGTAGCTTTTGCACCAAATAACCATTTAATTTTAAATAATCTTTTTTATATTATTTTAATTTCAAGGTAAAATAAATAAGAGTAAATGCAATTTTTGGAGAGAGGAGTGAGGCGCTATAACGTGTTAATGTCACGTTTATAAGCAGCACGTACCAAAGCAATTTCCGCGCCAATCTTCTTAAAAATTGCTTACGGTTGGAAAAAAAATCATTCTTCCGTTCGCATACTTGCGGTACAACGTCGCTTTCGTCGGACACCCACCGGCTTTGTGACCGTCGACGAAGTTTCGTTGTCGGTGCATTGGCTTTAGCTTGTAAAACGATCCTATTTCCATAACAAAGGGGAGCCCCGCGACCGTTATGAATTGCAGATTGCACTGAAAAACGAGTTTAAACTTCTGTATGTTACTTTCGCTTTTAATGCGATTAACCCGATCGTTACAGCGCGACTCGCCTGTCTCTCCAGGCAATTAAAAGATAAAGTGGAGGAGTTAACTTCGCGCTGTTTTGCCGGTGCTACTGTATTATGTTTGATCCTCTGCAGATTGTATATAACGATATATCATTTTAACGTGTCCGCAAAACGTTTTCCGTTAAAAATACGTAAAGTGGTTTATTACGCATTATATAATATTTTTAAATAGCGAAAAAGAAGGATTTATAGTATTAATCTGTCTCCCCAAAAAATTCTGAGGTATTTCAATTCGTAAAAATTAAACGACTTTCTCAATTAAACACACTTCTTCTTCCGATGAATGTTCGTCTTTAGCCGAATAAGACTTAATGCTTTCCTTAAAAACATTTCTTGCTGTTTAGGGTCAGCACGAGATTAATGTATAGCAGCGCGATTTCTCGTCGGAGGAATTTGCGTTTCGCGCAGAGGAGACATAAAGCCCTTTGCGAAATAAAAGGACGCAAAAGCGCGGAAAGCAAAGTGGCGTTCCGCTCTGTACGCGGAGGACTCGGCCAGCAGCGGTTACCTCATATTTAATCTTCGCATTTCTGCTTTCCACTTCGCGTTCGCGCGCGCATTACTGCGATGCACTTGAGAACATCTTTCCATATCCGACCCAACTGTCTGAGCTTTTATCGCAACCAGCGTTTTAAGCCTGTAACAACCGCGGGCCGCATGCAGGACTCTTCAATAGAAATGGCGTATGCGTTAATCCGTCGATCTTTCATGAGGGAAACCATCTCGCGTCCTCTTAAAAAACAAAATCTAAGTCTCGCTAATAGAAGAGATTTCTACGGCAGAAAATATAATTTTTTATTTATACTTCCAATATTTATTTATATTTTAGAGAAGTGATTTGATAAAGAAAATACAAAACAATAAAATCAAATTAAAAAGGAAGGAAAAGCGTGTTAGTTTTATTTTAAATTTTGAATATATAAAATTGTATGAAAGTAACAAAATGTACCAACAAAATGATAATCTTTCTTGAATTTTTCTTTAAGTAATCAAAAGCAAAAAGAAAGATCAAACTAAAATTTCTCAAAGAATAGGTATACTGTTAAAATTAATCTCGAGTTCTCCTATTTATGTCTCTGTTCTTTTCAAAGATAAAAGTTTAAACGATCAATTATAACAAAACTCGTAACATTTTAGAAGCTTCAGGCGGATTCATATAAAACTCGCGTAATTGTATTAAAACACTTTTCAACTCATTTTCTTCGTTCATCCTCGTTTCGCGTTTTTTTTTTCTATCCAACTACATCGATATTCTCATTACTTTCGTCCAGTTAAATCTTTCTGTTTTTCATACTTCTCTTTTATTTTGTGTGCCATAATTACGTCATAATTTATCTCGCAATAAGTAAAGCTGTCAACTTGAAATATGAAATTTTGAAACAGATAATTTTATTACTCCAAATAAAATCGCATTGCTTTCATTATATTACGAAAATACCTGATTTATTAATTTGTACTCAGACGTTTTAAATTAAAACGTTTTTATCACAATTCAAATTAATACTAATTTGCGTATTTGACAAGTACTCTTATCAGAATTCGCTATAATTCATTCTTCATTTTATTAAATCCTCTACATTTCCATTTTCCAGAGAAATCATCGCGGCATTCCTTCACGAAAACGTGCCCTGGACGCCGTATAGGGTAACCGATATATCTCAACCCACGGCCAGTCGACCTTTTCACCTCGAAAAGTCGACAGCAGCGTATGGGGCACTGGCGGTCGAGGGGCAAGGCAGAGACGCGAGGAAGGAAAATGTGTGTACGAGCGTAAGCATGACCATTCGCGAAGCGCTTCGCTCATCCTGTGTCCGCGATATATATCGCGTGCACGCACGCGCGTGTTGAACGGGCGGTCGGTCAGCTAGCTGGAGCTCAAGCAGGAGGAGAGGAAAGAGAATAACCGTGTTGCTCTGCAGTCGAGGAATGACGCGGACAGAGTGCAGCAATTTCGCGCAATACCGCCGGAATACCGGGCGTTTCGGGAATGCGGATCAGCATTTTCCCAGCCGTCCTCTATTTCTCCTCTCTCTCCTTCTCTCTCTTTCACTATTTCTCTGTCTTTCTCTCTCTCTCTCTCTCTCCTGTTCTCTTCGTCTTCCAATCTCTGGCGAGCACAAGCTCGATATCTCCTTGACAGTCTTCTCCTTTCGTAATGTAACCGGCCGTACCAACCCGACTATCACGCATTCTTTCGTCTGCCCACGTCGCGCAAATTTCCACGTCCGCAGTGCGTATTCCTCACAACACTTGAACTAAAAGTAATTGTAAGAACGATATCGATAACGTCGCAATTTACCGTACTAAGGCCGGTATTCATAGTCGGTTCTTATTTCAAGACCGTCTTAAGTAATGTCTTAAGATGCGGCTCTGTGATTGGTTCATGACGTCTTAAGATTATGTCAGTTTTTATAAGCTGTATAAAAAAATATCTATATTTATTGCAAGATTGCATTTTAGATGTTCAATTCACTTATCCTCTCCTGAATGCCTAAATTAATTTTTAGACAGTCGCATATACTTCTGATTTCAAAATACAAGCTAAAGATATTTTAGGACCAATTAATCATGTAACTCGTCTTCGTGTGACGCACAGCTCGCAAGCCGTTCGCACGAACACGACAAACAAATGTAAGATGATTGGTACGGGTTTCTAAGCTCGCCAATCCTTCCGGATCCGCATGAACAGAAATCGGTTAACAAGGAAGTCTTGGCCGGAGAATACGACAAATCTCCCGGGTCGTTGCGGAAGTTCGATGAACGTCAGCTCTCTTTCGTGCACAAAGCCAAGCATTAAATTCTACCGTTATTCCCCTCGTGCCTCATACGTCTCTATGAACCGTCTTACAACAACGCGAAACGTCGTCTTCGCTACTCGGTCTTGATTATGCACTCACTACCTGCTAAGAGCACAAGAACCAATTAGGAATCAGCGAAGTGTTTGTCGGCGTGAGAGCACTTTTGATCCTCCTTTAAATTACGTCGAGAACCTGCAGAAGCCGGAGAAAGGATCGCGTCGCGAGCGAGCGTACGTATCTTTGTCTATATTTACTACGATTTGTCAGGATAAAGACCGACGTGTGCTCGACGCGTCGTGCTTTACTGATTCGCAATCCTGCAAGTTTCATCCTTATCGCCTCCTCCGACGACTGACTCAGCCTTTTCGAAATGACAATTATTTAACTATTTGCTCGCTAAGTACTCCCGCCAGCGACAATAGCGAAACTAAGCTTTGACGAAGAGGAGCATTACGCGCGACGATTCGCGGCGCGATGACGATTGACAGCAAGACGAATTCGTGGAAAGTCCTTCGTCGCGAGGGTACTGAATTGTAAAATGAATCATGACGAAGTAAAAGTCTCATTTATAAAATAGAAAGTTATTTCTATGTCATCTTAATCTTCACAACGACTGAAATTCAGAACTTCTAGCAGCAGTTATCTATACTTACAGATTAAATTTTATTTAAAATTAACGTAGTTGTCTAGATTTAATTACGCCTACGCCTATAAACATGAACATAAAAAGTTCGGTATTTTAGGATGGCAGACGGTTGTTAAATTAAACCCCGGTAAATTAAACGCTCGTAAGGTTAATACCCGTTGTAACTTTTCAAGCACTTTATCTCCAGTACATAAGAGCTTACTGTAAGATTGCCAGTAAATCAACAGTAAATTTCTAATGAACGAGATAATAATAAAAATTCCTCGTTCTCGCACAAACCACCTCGTCATTACATCGTCGTGATTTTATGATCCCATGTATAACAAGATTGCCAGTAAATCAACAGTAAATTTCTATAATTAACGAGATAATAATAAAAATTCCTCGCACAAACCACCTCGTCATTACATCGTCGTGATTTTATGATCCCATGTATAACGTACTAGAGAGAAGAGCCTATATGGTAGCTATATGGCAGCTAGTAAACTAACGTAGTTAACTTTACTTGACGGAATTAAATTCTCAGCATTAACGCGCATGAAGATACATTTAAGACGGCCGACCACTAAAAAGCCGCTGCGAGCCCGAGTAAAAAATATAGGCCCTATGACTTCAATAAATTGCTCGGGAAATAAGTATATGTGCCGAAATTACTATTCGAATTTCGCCATTATTATGAGAAATTAATATTTGCTCGTTTGTATGCGCGGCGCCGAGAACTTTCAGTTCGGCCTTTGCCACCCCAGGTAGGACGACGACGACGACGGTTTAGTTTCGCGGCGCGAAGGAAC
The DNA here is from genome assembly GCF_003070985.1 of Temnothorax curvispinosus. Classification (NCBI taxonomy): domain Eukaryota; kingdom Metazoa; phylum Arthropoda; class Insecta; order Hymenoptera; family Formicidae; genus Temnothorax; species Temnothorax curvispinosus. Next base: position 126,630 of record NW_020210520.1, on the reverse strand, counting down.
GTGTTGTGCGCCGCGTCGTTCTGTGAAGTTTGGTTTAAAGACATCGGCCCCCCCGGCCTACACCGCTATTCTCCGATTCGCTCGCCGGGGCCACCGCCGAATGAGTTCGCCGAGGAGTTCGAGTCAAGTTTCTGTCGCGCGCTCGCGGAAACTTTCATCGGGATATCGTCAGCAAACACGGCGTCGGCGGCTTTACGAGCCTCGTTCGGCGCGAAACTCCTTCCTCCTTACACACTTTCCAGCCCTCGCGATGATAAATAACTGAATTCTGGCACGAAGCCCCCTCGTGCGCACACGCGCGATTACCGCACACCGACGGTTCAGCAGTTGTCAGTTATCGGTTTATGCCATTTAGCGAACATCAATTTTGAAGCAAAAGTTGAAAATAAGACACGAGTCAAATTATCGAAGACACTTTAATTGCCGTTCGTTAGAAGTTTTTAGATTATCTTCGTCTAGAAATGTAAAAGAAATTCAATCTTTCTTGAGAAAAAAAAAATATTAACGCGTGAATTTCGCAGATCCAATAATTCGCCTTTTCATCTGAGTGATTTTGAAATGTAACATTTTGAGTGCGGGACACAATTTAACGTGGATCTACGTTCTTACACACCTTTTACTCTTCCTTTTTATATCCTTCGACATGGATTCACGTCGCTCGTAAAACGTTCCTAAAATAAATCTCGACTTGGCAGTTCGCCTAATTCGACGAATTAGCTTGAGAGAGAGAGAGAGAGGGGGGGAGAGAGGATTAATAATAATTACATTTCATAGACGCGCAGGTCTCCACTAACCGCGCTCGATGTATTGTTAGAGACGGAATTTATAATTGCAGCAGCAATCTCGACGTGAGATTACGGCAAGTCACAAATCAGGCTTACGCCTGATGGCAAAGTCGGCGACCCGGCAGGAGAAGATCGACGTTATCTGTATTAACTATACCCCCTAAGCCTAAAGCGATGACGCACCATGTCTCAAGAACGAAGATTCCTTCGACTGTTGCTGTTGTTGGCGGTGCAATATCGATCGTCGTTATTGTCGCGCATATAAAGGAAGATGTTTCGCTGAGCGACTCCGACGCGTGTTAGTTGTTAGTGCCGGATTTACGGGGGCGATTGACGCGCAACCCGGCAGAAACGCGACAAAGCTTAAACTGGATCACCGGTACGTGAAACGTCAAGTTCGTGACTTATTAAGTGTTGCCCCGTTAAGTGGTCATCCCTTAAAAAGTCACAGTTTACCGCCGCAAAAAACGCCATGATGGTTGATTATCTCAGTTTTCTTCTCCGGCCAATTCGTCACTCGTTGATTTCAATTTTTCACATTTTAGACAATCACCGTTCTTTTCGCTTCGTCCGGAAATGTTTATAGCTAAAAGGAAGAGGCGAAATATCCTATCTGAAATATTTTTATAATTTTACATTGCTGTTTATTTGTAAGCAAACTTAATTTCAAAGCGCGATAATATAATCACTCTTTATTTCCCTATTTCTTTAAACCGATCGACTTCGATTATAACGAATCTGCCGCGAATCTGTACGAGCAACATGTAAGTTGAATCGATGCGAGAAAATCCCGACTGGAAGAAGTTTATCGAGACGCCGGCTCCAATTTATGTGTAAACTCGGCGGAAAAGATAACGCGCAACATGCTTGCCGCAACAACAACGGCGAAAACGAATAAAAGCGGCGCACGCGGATGTACCGTGTCGTTCCAGTTGAATATCTCTAAACCTCTGCAATCCTTGTTTTACATGTCAGCGTAATCCTTCAGCTGGTAAAATATTTCTTCCGGAAAATTGCAGATCGGAGAGAAATCATTCTCGTATTCGAATCGCCGCGCACTAGGATTATGCCATTCGATTTGATTTTTAATTTTCAGGAAGTTCGACAGGAAATAATTCGAGAGAGAGACAGTACACGTCCGAAATGAATATCCACGGTCCAGGTCGAAAGAATGAATTTGTAGAGAAACGAGAAGTAAATAACGGCCATCGTGTGACACCATTCTTTCACATTGGCTACGGACAAACATCCATTAAGCCTTCGAATCAAGACGAAATAGTCAAGATTCCGGCAGAAGAAGACGATCCGCTTCCTTGAGGAAGCCCGATGATACGATCGCTTCTGTCGAATCATTCTCCCTGCCACCTCGTAGACCCAACCCCCGACCCCCTTTAGCGAGAAAACAGGAAAACGAACGTTGACGTTACGAGGACGGATAGCGCGGGCCGATGCTCGAGAAACGAGAGAAAACTGCGACTCGATTCGACGCTCGGAAACACGATATACGGGAAGAAGCAGGTTTACGAGGAACAGATTCCGTCGCGCGGCGCTTCGAGAATCTATAGGTATAGCTCTCGATCAGAGATAGAGCGGCTCCTCGTGGCCAGGCGGTCCCGACGAAACGCCGTGTATCTCGAAAGATAGAGCTTTCCTTCATCCATTCCGGCGCGGTAATCTCCGCCGAAGTCGTATCGCGAGGCAGCGAGACGTTAGGTATATGAGCGGAATAATGTCTACGGGCAGTTGACTCAAAATATGAAGTCGAAGCGTGACTTGATGGAAATAGAATATGGATCTCGATACGCTATACAACACCTGTTCCCTATTATATATTAATTGATAATAATATATTATCAATTAATATATTATTATTAATTGATAATAATAATATATTAATTGATAATAATATATTAAATATGAATTAATTTCTCTCTTTCTCTCTATTGTCTAACATCACTTAGTTGCGCAACAACGCGACGGACGGCGCGGCGCACTGCATATTGATTCATATCCCGCAATCTAAAATCACCCTCTTTATATTACATTTCGAAATGACAATCGACGTCGACATTTGCATCCATGCAATCGGCGCTGATCCGCGAATACGTCCCTCCAATAGATCCCAAGTGCCGCGCTCATATACGAAGCTTGCAACGGTGACAGGTGCGCCAGATAGCTCAGGATTTTACGATGCACAACCGGAAGTGCGAAACGCCGCAGATCGTTCCTTGCTCTTTGCCAGGAATTACGATCGTGATAGCGCGGCGTCTCTGATATCTCCTCTGCGCGATTTTATTCCCTTCGCATATTACGCTCGCAAACCTCCCCTTCGTCTCTCTCTCTCTCTCTCTCTCTCTCTCTCTCTCTCTCTCTCTCTCTCTCTCTCCCTCCCTCCCTCCCTCTCTCCCTACTTCAAGTTTAATCCTCAAAGCGAATTTGGGTGAATGCTCAGCTTTTATGTTTAGATTTATGTTATCCTCTTATGTTAAAATTTATTTGTCAAATCTTGCGAAAATTAATTTTTAACAGAAATGTGTACAGAATTTATTAAAGCGTATAAAATGACAAGAATAAAAATAAATATAAATATCATTACGGTATAATCTGTGTCTTCCTTAGTACCAATATAAGAGTAGATACAATGAATATAGGGTTCCTGTGGTAGTAGGAATTACATTTTAGTATACTGAATGAAAAGATAAAATTACACTATGTTATATACGAGAGAAAATTACCACACATTGATGATAAACAGATCGATATGAAATTTCGAGAAACGTGTACAAAATATTTTCCCATAACTCCATGTAAATATTGCACGATATCAATTCATTGGTAACGATATTTAGGGAACATTCCCGGTGGGATAAACTCTTCAGGTGTACGCGGTTAAATTCGGCTAGCCAAAACGAATGCAGTTTACATACGCAGCATGTGGCATTCGCAGTTTGCACAGCGTTGGCAGTTGATTAAATATCAAACGGTATCTATGAATTGCCTGACCCGCAGAGTCAACCAGTTACATAACGATATCCCTCATTTTTGCTACCCAGTGCCAATCAATAATTGCTAATTATTAGTCATCGGTATCGAGTCATTGCAACAAGCCAAAATTCGTAATTAGGATTATCTTACGCATTGCATATTGCATTAACCGCTTATTTAATAGCTTGTTAACTATTCCCCATCGCGATCGATCCGATCGCGCAGAAAGTCGAAACTATTATTTCAAGGGACTGTGATTTGTCCGCTGCACAAAGTCCGCCGTAATTTCCCATTGGCGTTATAAGGCACGCTGCTCGGTCGTATATTTTTATGGTTCTGTAAATTCTCGCGTATGTCTGTAACGTAAGAGAATGTCGGGGACCGAGGAGCTCGATGCAGGTCCTCCGTCGCTATCTGCAAGAGGTATCTTTATAGTCGCGATCGGGTGCTAAAGAGGCGTAGCTGAGTCGTAGGGTACGTCGGAATCATTTTCACGTGGCAGCTCAAAGTGTATGCGGCCAAGTGCCGGCGAATCACATCCCGCTAGATCGTCGAGATATGAATTGTCCTACTATGTTTTCTCACTTTAAGTATGCAATAGAAAATTACTTTTTTACTAAAAAATATTACAATATTATTTGCAATATTATTAAAAATGTTACAGATTAAATAGAATTTAATTTGGTTATCTAAATAGTTCGAATTATCCTTATGAGAAAATTAAGGAAACTGCCACGCTTATCTATTATAACGTGTCCGTAACTCGGACGTGCGCGTTTTTGCATAAGTATAATAGATTATTATGTTTATAAAGTGAATGTACTCCGAAACGCTCATGAAAGTGCGGTCTACGTTGAAAAGCCACTAGTCTTCCTCAGGTTGGTAGGCGAGCGCGCGCGTAACAGAAAAATACGTCATATTTTAAACTCCATTACTTCCTGACCGTTGCGGATCTTGCCACGGCGAAAATGATATATACCGCGCTATTTATCCCACCGGCAAACAAAACGGCGAGGCGCGAGTGGGACAGTTAACGCGGGGAATGGGCCATTTATCGCCCCGTGGCGGCATTCCATGGAATGCCGGAAACTGTGCATGCGCGCCCAAAAAAAAATGCTTAAATGAATCCACCGTAATCAGATGGCCGTAACCTTATGCTCGTAATAACCATATTTGTGCACCGCGCGAGAAACAATTTATGCAATTACGGGTAGGACGTAACGCGCCCGATTTTACCCCGCGTATACGTGAACGTATACGAAGATACATGCACATCGCGCAGGACGCTCAAATAATCATTACGCGGGCATGTCTGGTCGGAAGTGACATTTGATTTAATTATTAATTAATCAATGTGATCGCGGAAAAGCACACCCGAGTTACGAAACGCGAATTTTTCTATGAGGCACCTTGCAAATTTTCAGACAATTCACCTTTTTGTTAATTAAATAAAATATTTAAGTAACAAATTAGTGCTATATGCATAGGCATCTAGATTTAACTTTGACTAGAAATTTCGCGAAATGTCACCAGGCTTTTCTGGTTCAATCCGCTGACAAACTTAAGAGCCGAATAATGTTTTTTTCCCTCCGGATGTTTGTCGCCGATTAATTACGTGTGTTGCGACTGCTTCGAAAACTGACCTTCATTCAATTCGCGACTGCATTTCGCGTTTGCATTCGCACGTTTGCATTCGCGCTCGGGTATATCGCATCGAAATTCTCGTGCCGCTGGATACACGAACGCGGACAACCGGAGTCATCGCGTTAAACCGCCGCCGTCGACACACGATTCTATATGTATATCGACTATCGCGCGGCCGTACAACGTTAACCAACTCTGCTAATGTCGAGCGCAACGATCGGTCCTCGCGGGACAGAATCAGCGAAAATTCGACGAGGGTTTGAACCGCGTGCGATGATATAACACGATTCGAGAATTTGTATAAAAGCAACGATTTAAACTTTGGATTCGAGTTTATATTTGTCTACGGGAAAATCTAAATTCACTTGATATTTCTACGGGGTGATACAAGAATTAGGATACTTTCAAAAATAAATCAATTTTGATATTTAAATTATTGTTATACCACATAAAGAAATAATAATTTTTACGTTTATGTTGTTTGCGTGAGTAATAAACAAGACTATTACTTTGGTATCTTAAAGATATTTTGCATCGTGCATAACAAATTTCAGAGAGATTTAATCCATGAGACTGAGATCTTTAAATTAATAATACCTTCAATCGTTCCAACTAGATCGTCTTTTCTCGCAAATCCTCTTAATTGTACAATCCCGAGAGCAACTTCTTGGAGGAGCGAGTTCGAATGCTCACCGATTCAGTGTGCTGTGTCTACCGCATCGATTTCCCGCTTTTTTATTAGCCTCCCCGGAAACTTCGACGAACTTTTCGTCGACTCGACAACGGCGGCGGCGGCGGCGGTGGCGGTGGCAGCAGCGACGCGCCGAAATAATTATCGGCGCCGGGCGCGCCGATTATTCGCGAACTATGCGAGCAACGGGCCCGATCAATGGCTTCCTGAACGACCATTGTCCGGGAGAATATCCGGTGTATATCCGTCGAGGAGGGCCGCCACCGCCGCCGCCACCGTCGCTGCTGCTGTAACCCCGAGCGCCTCCAGGAATCCCCGAGTCTCGCCCCGCTTGCTCTCGCATCCCCCGGACCCCTGCTGTCGTCCCCGAGGCGAAGATGAAGTTTGCAGTCGCGAGATAAAACACGGCTGCGCTCGCGTTTTCCGCAACGTTCCGCGCGAATTCACGGGGCTCGCGCGCGTTTTACGCTCCGCCCCGAAGCGAGCGGAAGAGAGCACGCGACAGTGCGGGATCTGCATAAAAAGCGACGCGGCATCTTTCTCCTCTTCGGGAGGGAAAACTACGTGCGCGACTCCGTGCGACACAAAAGTGGAGCGAGAAAATATGAACGCTTCACATGATACAATATTTCGTCTGTCGCGAAACGAATCGTTCCGACTGATATCAGCTTCGGCATGATTTTCCGGAGGTGAGACTCACCTGCGATTGAAACGTGAGAGTACGATGTGTTGCTGTTTTTTGAATAACGCGCACGCGGAAATATTGGAAAAGTTTCCATATCCCTTTAGTTTCCAAAATATTTTCAAATATTTTATAAATTTTATATTATTATTAAATTTCTTACTTTTATATCACGTTATACATTTAACACTAAAATAGATAACATATAAAATCGTTATCAGTTACACATGACAAAATTTTATAGCCACATCTTTTAATTTTGAGCAGTTATATTAATTTCTTGCGTGCTCTAAATTTAAACGTAAAAAGTATATAAAAAATTGATACAACCATGCAATGTTGCAAATCTAAAGCTCACCATATAAACATGTTAGATACTTCGCGGAAATGATTTTTTTTTGCACACCACACACACACACACAAATTGTATTTCTATTTCATAAATATTTTTAATCTGATAAATATTTCGAATAGAAAAACATTCAGGAAATATTTCACGAAAAATCGAGGTAAAACAAAAATGCTCGACTTTAACATATTATAGCAATGCATTGTAATGGTAAACTGAGATTTAAACATAAAAAACATGACATACAATGAGGGCTTATGTATTAACCCTTTGCACTCGAAAGACGACACTCACTCGCCACTTGGTTTAATGCAGCAACTTGAATGGCGACTGAGAGGCGACAATAACAGATATTTTTCCTTTTTACATTTTAGATGTTTGAATCTATTGTCAAAGATTGAGATTCAATATTAGGTCTTGTATAATGTAAAAATACATAAAATATTGAAATAAAATAATCATATTATAATAAATACATGTATAATTTATTTTTAAACAATTTTATTAAATTTTTAGCAAAAGAGCTTCGAGTTGCTACTTCCTTATAGCAAAAACCTTCAAGTGCCAAGGATTAATAATATTATTACCTAGTCATATATAGAAATAAATGTTTGATTTTTTTCCATTAAAATAAACACACGCTATATGTGTGAGTAATAAAAGCTGATGTATTATTTTGCATTTGGGGCCAGTTAATGTTACACGTGCAGAAAAACATCCTCGAAAATCGGAACACTTGTACATATCTACGCGCTTCCCTTCGGCCGATTTGCATGATTAACATATCTACATAGCCGATACCGCAAACATTTGTGCACGTGTTTTCCGCGACGCGTAATTTCGTAATACAAATTCGGCGCGCGATACGGCCGCTATGCGACTATGCGGCTATGCGTGCGGAGTGTGCATTCGCCGGATTTCAAATCGCGTTACCCGCGAAACGCGCGATAACGCGTGTGTATTATGCGGGATAAAAGCGCAACGTTACTCTGCACTACAATGCGTGCGATAAACAGGCACGCGCGATATACTCGTGACGTTGCAGCACACCTCTCGTAACCTACGATTAAAATATAAATAAAGTTCGGACCATTTATTTCTTCTTCAGATGTCCTATGCAATCGAGACAGACTGTTCAATTATTGCGTTACAAGCAATTCGCAGTTCAATGTAATATTTTTATATAATAATTATTATATATTCTCATATGCGTTGTTATATTTAAATATCTATATCTATTAATTAAATTAATTGAAAGGTCTGGATATCTCTAATGCGCATAAATTATTTATTAAAAATTCATAAAGACTTTAATTTTTAATGGATACATTAACAATGCATTATTAAATGTATTATTAAAACAGGTTGATGCCATATCCATATTATTAGATGCAAATATATATAAATTTGTGTAGATTTGTTCTTGGAAATAAAATAAATTTTATGACCATAAATATAATATTTCTTCCGTTTCAATTATTCCTATTTCAAAATATTGCATTAACAAATTTAAAATTTATCTTGTGGTATGTTTGTTAGATTTCTTAACGTCATCGAATTTTATTCTCAAAGGACTTTGCGGTACGCGGTCTGATAATTTTACAACACGTAAGATAAACTGGTAACGCCGCAGCAAGTGTATCCGAGTGTCTTTTTGTGGCCAGCGATCAAGATAGAATTTATGAAACTGTGCCGACCGCACTGCGACCTGTTTTCCCATTTCGAGAAGTCTGGGACTTTATTTATTTGCACGACCGATCCTGCGGTCGGAATTCTCGCGATACGATAGGATAGGATACAAAGCCGAAGTCCTAACCGAAGCGTAGAGGACTTTGTTGGTCGGGACCATAAACACCAGGACAACGTGTCCCGAGGAAACGCGCGAAATTATCACGTACGAACTGTGTTGGAAAAATACTCATTCGTACTACTTGCTTTTTAAAGATACGCAAGTGTATCAATATTTCCGATGTAATTATATGTTGGTTTAGTTCGAATATTCTAAGAACATGATTATATATAATAGAGATTGGAGTATAAACTAGATTTGATATAATTAGCGGACATGTTATTCATACAACGTGTCTATTTTAATATTTTACTCGCCAAAACGATGCACGTTTACATACATCATAAAATATCATTCTATCCTAATTAGCATATTAATTATTAATTATGTCAGATGCGATTTTCTGCACCATTATTTGAAGAACACAAATATCTCTGCTATTTTTGTATTGTACAAATTACGAAATTTCATTATCCAATATCCTCCAAACTCCCCGAATACATATTCTGAACATCAAATATTACAAATATTTTAGTCATGAGAGCATATTTTGTCCATAAACTTTGTCTAGCATAGTTATCTCCCCATTCACATCCTCTTCAATTATTCAAAGATTATTAGTGCAAATATTTTCGCTACTCAATCGCTAATTTATTCGTAATATAAATATTCGCGATATAAATGCATTATAATTTTTATTTATTTTCGATTAAAAAAAAATGAGGACATTTCCGTCACAATTGTTATACTTAATAAATTATATTCTTCAAATTTTTACAGAACATTCTAATTGGCAGCAAGACGCTTTCTATCTAACAAAGTATATTTCAAAATAGCTTTTTTTAATTAATTTAAAGCTGACGCTTGTTTTAAAACTATAATAATTAACCATCGAATTAATTATTAAAGCGTCGTATCTTGGAATATCTCGAGAATCGTATAGAATAATAAGTATTAAAATATTTCCCCGTCGAGAGAGAAGAGCGAAGATATAATTATTAGATTTATTCCATTTTTCATATCCCATTTTCGCGACTTAAAAACGTAAATATCGCGCCGTTTCGGACATTACGTCCAGTGTATGGTCGGACGCGCACAGACTCGATGGCGAATCAAATCTACGAAATACGAAATAACGGGTCGTCGGATACGATGGCATACGACGACGACGGCCAGGATTTTACGTGCATGTTCCTGGAAATTGTGTCTCTCCGCCGTCTCCGGGGATAGTGCTAAACCGGAGAGGAAAATGGAGAAAGAGGAGGGAGAGAGAGAAAGAAAGAGAGAGAGAGAGAAAGAGAGAGGGAGAGAGACTGGAGATCGCACAAGAGTTTGCTGCGTCGTGCATACCAGTATGCATATACGGACGCCATAAACATCCCTCGCAGGCACCTACCGGACCGGGACGGTGCCGTGTCTGCGAGGAAAACGGCGAAATCACCCGGAAGCCACCGGCGGTCCGTTATGGCCGCGTTATGCCGGAATATCGCGTTATAAACTTCCGTGAAAGGCGTGTCTCAGCTCGTGTGTGTCCGTCGCTCTCTACGCGCCGCAGATAATGATCCGCTCTTTGCCTCTCTCTATCGTGTTATTCGTACTTCGAGGACCGCTGCCAGAGCTCGCATGCTCGAGTTACAACTTCGTGAAATCGGTACCGTAGACAAGCTGCGTCGCATGCTGTTGCCCCATGGACGTCCCCATCTGCGCATAATATCGTTGAGAGCACCAGTAGATTTGGTCACGGATTGGTAGTCCCGTTTCTAACTGAAGCGCTCGACAATGCGACATATCGTGTGTTCTCGACGTATAAGAGTACTCAATGTAAAATGTAACAACATTGTATTAGGCAATAACTGAAGACAACATTATAAAAAATATTTTTTAATAAAAAAAATAATTAAAAATATTTTCGACATTTTTATATTTGCAACCAACAGAAAAAATAATGATTTCTTTTACTGAAAGAAATAATGAATTAATAACGTAAAATTAAAATAACACATCGGTAATTAAAACAACATCTAAAGCTTGACGACACTTTTGGGCCCACGAAAGATCTACGAGCAAGTGAACCAACGAGTTGCTAATCGTCAGTGAAATTCGAAATCGTCACGTCTCCAGGCGCCGATAAAACGATAAACGGTGGTACGCGAACAATTTTACGGCGGAATTGGCATTTTATATGACTGGCACGAGAACGATGCATATCCACGTCGCGCTTTTACGACGAATAAAGTATAAACGCTGCATCCGCACAGTGGCTCAAGTTATCAATCGAATTGCTGGTTTGAGAACGAGCGCGAAAAACCGAAAACGCGAACAATCTGTAAAACGGAGAGAGGTATGAAACTGACGTATTCGAGAATGTCCAGCGCTCATATACCGCCAGTTTTCGAGTTCATTTGTTTATCGTCTGGAATTTATCACGTCAATCACAAAAACCATTTTCAAAATTTTGTACTGCAAATAAAACAAAATTCACCTATTAAAGCTATTTATCCTAAGAGTGGTGCAAAGTAGCTATTCGCCTATTAAGAATAATACACTTATATTTTGCTAAAGAAGTTTAATAAGCTCAAAAGAGATGTAAATAACAGTATACATCAAAATTACGAATTAAAAATCAAAATTCAGAATTCAATAGAGATATAATGTACAATACTCTATTATATACTCAAAACAAAATGACATTAAAAAAATGTGTAAGCATTTGGAAGCAAACGAAAATACAGTTCGAATGTTTGCAAGTGGAAGGAATAGAAGAAGCCTTGACAATATATTAAATAATCTATTTCTCAAATATTCTCGAAATGATGTCATATCCGCTAACGTCCCAACCATCGCGATTATGGATCATATAGACAATTTCTAAATTAGAATATTCCGTTACGCGATATAAATTCGGATCAAAAACGATTTGCGAGACGATCGGCGATGTGTTATACTGATCCTTCTGACAAAAACCTTAATGTTTAAACATAAAGGACCATGTCATTTCAAAACAATTAATTTATCAATTACAAACAATTAAAATTTATTATAGAAAATATTTAAACATTCTTATTATTATATTAAAATTTTATAATAACCTACTACCGACCTAGTAGAATATTAATTTTCTTTTTACGATTAATATTATAATACTAATCTTTTTAAAAAATATTATTGATTTTTTAAATAATAAAATAGAAGCGTTCTTTTCTGCAATGTTAACACTGTACTTTTTATTCAACCTATTTGCGCAATAAATGATGGGAACACGTTATTCTTATTTATATTTCACGGTATTGCGGAATATATTTGTTGAGTGAATGTATAGCAAATGTAAACTTCAGAAATAATATTTTTCGTATATAAATCAACTTTTTTGTTTACCATATAAAAAGCTTTAAAACTCTAAGCTTCAAATCAAGCCAACGTGTTTTATTGAAACTTTGTTTTAAATTGAGATATGTAGAACAGAAATTTTATACAGATATGTAATACAGAAATACGGGACGTGTACCTATATACAAATGTGCCAAAGATGTAAAAAAAAAATAAATAAAATTAATTACATTTCACTCAATTAAATCTCTACGTTAAAACTATACGAAATAAGCATAGAACTGTTGTGATATTATATAAAATGTATTTAGTTCTTTCTCTCACGTCAATAAAAGCGTGATCCAACTTTGGCACAAAGAGTTGAACAGCGACTAAACGTTAAACCCAAATTTTACGGCCGACGGAGTATCCTCTTAATGCACTCGCTGACGAAATCGCGCAAATCCGATCTACAGTGGAAGAGATGAAAATTCTGAATCGCTCGCATTCGCGCCGGGCGGCCCCGAAATTGGCAACAGGCAGCGACGCGAGGGTGCGACTTCGGCAGACTGCGAGGTGACTCTGGACCAGCGAGCGGAGCTTACCGAATTATTGTTTGGTAAATCCGTAATATATATAGATTCTCCATTAAATGGATTCGTACGCCTCCCCCTGTTATCGTTTCCTCCCGTCTCTTTCGCTCCTTCTCTTCCAACCCGTTTCCCATCGCGCGGCAATAATGCCGGAATGATTGGCCCTCGTCGTCTGGCCTCATAGAGACGACGAGCATTTACTACTAACAATGCGCAATGTTCTATCGGCAACCTGCAACTAGTCCGGGAAGCGACACTCACGCGCTCGCTTTCGAACTCCGATCCCTAATAGTTACATCAGTCGGCAGCGTGCGGGACGTCGTTCATCCGCGCGTTCATATATCATGCATGAAGACGATGAAACCCCGAAGACGTTATTAGATACCCGCAGCCTGAAAACCTACCGAACAATCCCGATTTTCGGAGAGTCGGTATTTAGCTTCTTGAGGAAGAGCTCATTTGTGCCTCGAACAGGTATTTCGATACATACTTGTGTAAATGTTATATACGTATTAGAAAAATTTAGTGATTAACTAAGAAATTTTCAAAATAAATTTTTATCTGAGTAATGAATGAAAAGAGAAAAGATACAAAGCTGCCATTATAATTTATAAATTTAGACGCCCTTCTAAAATAACAGAACCATTCCAAGACGTCTAACTGTAATTTGATTTATATCAATGTGATAAGTCAAATTACGGTTAGACGTCTTGGAATAGTTCCAATATAACAGATTATTATATTTCTCTAACTACCTATTTAAAAAATTAAAATGCGCACTTACATTAGAATATATAAAACTCCAAATATAAAATTATGTCCTTCAAAATTTTATCCGTGTAACTGTAAAATAAATTTTAATTAAATGAATTATCGTTCAATCAATTAAATTAATTAAAAGTTATACACATTTTGGATAACTATGTAAGATGCATTTAATTAGTTCATATAAGTATACCTTATTCCACGTATAAAGCAGCGTATAAAACTTCATTAAGTCCGGACCGAGTCGAGTCGATTATTCTCGCGGGACTTTTCCGAGCCTCGAGTCCATCGTGTGCGGTATTACCGCGGATTTTATCTCGCTCGGTCCCACCATAAATCTCCGAGTAACCAAGGGTGTTACACTCAAACGCAGTAGTACCGGCGAAAGAGCAGCCGCGAACACACATGGATATAGGCGAGCGGAGGGAGGATGCATCAAGCGCTCCTCCGGAAATGAATATAACGAACTCAATTAAAATCTAGAGTGGACACTGGAGGGCGGCGTAAAAACTCTTCGCCGGAGGACTCTTGCCGCGTCACAAATGTCGCCGGACGAATTGAGCCGGAAGGAAGGTCGAAAAAATTCGGCGCGTCCGGCGAATTATTTCGGCGCGAAACGGAACTCTTTCTCATTTTCATTCACAAGCATGCAATCAGAAAGACGAAAAATTGCTTGTGTATCTTTTATTACCAGGCCACTCGCTGTGCTCCTCGTTCATATAATTTTTACTTCCAGAATTTGAAAACAAAATTTGTATACAGTGGGAAGTTTTAATAAAACGGAGACGTTTACGTTTATATAAAATATTCGTTTTACCGCCGATTTTCTCGACACGGTATTCCGAATCGAGCTGACGAATCTACGTCCGCTTTCCAAGTAGACAACAGAAGCGCTCTCTCAGCGCTTCTTAGAGATGAACGCTTCTCTCCTTCCTATTTTTGAAAAGAAAGCTTTATCTTTCTCTTTCGTACCTCCGTCATCGTAGTGCACTTACTTAGCACGAGCGGCCAATCCACCGAGTAACTGGTCTTTCAGCCGAGTACCACCGTGGAAAAGCTCAACGTAGAAGCTGACCCTTCTCGGCAATCGCCGAGCTTAGGCGACCCGTTTTCTTGTACAGTCCTTTTCGGTACAGCGCACGTATGTATCTGCGAATCCGTTACAGGCTCGAATAGAAGTTTTGCTAATCAAAACTCAAAACTACTTGAATTACAAAATCAGTAATACAAATCATCTTAATAATATTTATAAAAAAATTTAGTACATTAAAGCAAAATTCCGAATCATACAGAATTAATTAACTTTGCGATTGTTTTTAAAAACTTGAAGTCTGTAATGGTTAATATTATATATTTTTATTGCAATTTTACAAATAATATTTATTAATATATAGCTATTAATTTTTTCCAATAATTAAAAAATTATTTACTATCGTTATACGTATGAAAATTTAAAAGCATTATTAAAATCTCTCAGCAGTTCTATTATCTGTATGAAGAAAAAAATTAAGATATAAGATAAATTACAAAACCTCTAGGAAGATTCTATAAGAATTATTGTAAATTAAATAATCGTATATTACTTGGAGTCTATCGACATAATGTGTAATGCATCTCGTTTCTTGTCGACCAGAGCCATAGAGGATTTGACGTCTCTAGCGAGACCGCGTCTATAGCGATGCTTGATTCGAAGACTAGTTATTCGCTAGATTGGCCACTTTTGATAAGTTAGCCTGCGAACGATCGAGCAGAAATCGCGGGAATTCTAAAGGGAAAGAAAGATGAACGTTTTCTTCCTTCGAATGAACGAGCGCACCGATAAAATCTTCGACAATCTCTTCACAGATTTGCGGCAAATTCTCTTTCAACTGTAAAGAAAAACGTACTCTCCGATACGCTATGAGATACTTATCCGCGTGACGGGCATTTAAGTTATTAAATTAAGTTGGTAAAATAAAACAGAAAATACCGTTCAACTTTTTATGTATAATTCTTTGCTTTAAAATAGAAGAGAACGTATATTTTAAAACGGGATATATACGTTTCTCGACTGGCGTGAACTGAAAACGCATTGACGTAACTGTTGTGTCACAAAGTGACCTTTACCATGACAACTGTAGCCGGCACTGTCCGTGTGAAACGCGTTAATTATCCTACGTGCCGTATTTTAACATGCTGTCGTACAAGAGCACCAAAATTGCGCTAAACTTATACATACGTATTCATTCAACGTCTCTGCATCGCATCTATAAACCACGGAAGAGACAATTGCGCTACGTCTATGCAATACGTGAAATTCACTTGCCCGAGAAAAACATCCGAAGCGCGACATTCTGTTCTAAACATTGCGCGGTGCAGAGCTCCGTGGCGAGGGAATTCGTTACCGACGCGCTCGGCCGCAGTTTTTCATAAAATAACGCCACTAACGCAACAGATATACCAACGTGTACTACTTTCTTCAAGGTGGTAATAAAAAGCGCCGCTCTGTATTTGCCCGCGTGCCACTTTTATCACTCCGGGAAATACATTCGAGAACGTAGAATGCCTCACCGCAAACATTGCTCGAATACTCTGAGCTACGTGACCGCTATAAACTGCTAGTCGGAACACCTGTGAAAAACAGGCGTGCGCTTGGCGGACCATTTTTATGGCGGGTACATTCGCCAGATATCGTTGCAAATTTATCGAACATGATATTCATGAATGTTTGAACTTTAATCGCGCTCGTTCGCAATTAATTTTGGAAACAGCTGCAAATTAAATTCCACATTTAATGATAAATATCCGTGTGATACGATACTTCTATATCCCAATTTGTAACTCATGACAGAGAGGGAAATTATTAAGTGCATAATAACTACTCAAATCAATCTTTTTCAACCTAGATTATATCGATTTTTAAAATATCGAGTTAAGAGAATTGCTTAATTAATAAATAATATATCTGGCATACACATTCGCAGATGCAAGTACGTGAACACGAAACAGCTTAAAGTAAGAACGTAAAGTTAAATTAAGTGACACACACTCGGAAAATTGCGTGCAGTTGCGAGAACCAAGAGAGAGAAGTAATTCGGAAGAAGCAGGCGCGTTCCTGAAAAAAATCTCAGAATTTCATGCCGGCGCGTGTGACAGCGGCGCGGGCGCCGGAATACTTGGGACGTTTAATCCCGGTCTGCCGTCGTGTTTCATATGGATTAAGTCGCACTTTACCTCGAGGATGTGTAATTCCCATAATCCGACTAAATTTCAGAGAGAAAAATTTTCGTATTAAACATTGCCGGGCGCGCACGCCGAATCCCTCTTTCTTCCGCGTCTTTGAAACAAACATCGCAAGCGAAAAAGAATGGATCAGAAAGTAACAGAAAATTCGAGAAACGAGTAAGAGAAGTATCATATTAACGAATTTCAAAATATCAATAAAATGGGATAAAATACCATTGTTAAAATTTCACTTTATAATACAATTGAAAACTTTATTCTGGCAGACTGTTTCGTCACGCTATTATTCGTAAGACTACCACGTGACGCTTTGATCCACCGGCATTCATTTTTGATGCTTACATATGAGAATCTCATTTTTCCACGTACGATGTTATTATACCTTCCCTTTTCTACTTTCGCGTCGCATCACGTTCTGAGAAAGGGTAATACGATAAATCAACGTAGAGAAAATTCATTCAATATAAATTCAACAATTCCTTAGCAAGAAGGCTCAGATTTTAACAAAATCTTAAGATTACAATTGTTGATAAAAATATGTCAATTGAAAGTTACTTTCAAACTAGCCGATTGAACATTATATGATACAGTTGCGACAGTCGAGTAGAGAGAGAGAGAGAGAGAGAGAGAGAGAAAGAGAGAGAGAGAGAGAGAGAGAGAGAGAGAGAGTAACATTGAGCAGATTGTTAAAATGTAACGCTCACCGGTGGAAAGTCATTCTTTAGATAGCTCATTTACATTTGACTTACAGAGATAAAAGAAACGACATATCGGTTCTCTTTTCCTCTATTTCTCCCTTTCCCCATTGTCCTGATACACCTCTTAAGGCAAGGAACCAATCTACTGAGCAACTGGTCCTTCAAGCAAGTATCATTGAAGGGATCTGAGAAAAGCTAACTCTTTCCGGTGATGAGAAAGCTTAGGTGCGCCACCGATCTTTTCCTTTTTCCCTCTCTCTCTCTCTCTCTCTCTCTCTCTCTTAGCTCTCTTTCTAAAACGTTCATCTCATTTTAAAATGTTGGATCTTGGATCTTAGATACATCTCGAAATTCACGTAACCAAGATGAGAAAGTGTAAACTGAGAAATGAAAATTGAAAGTGTAAGTATTTGCGATCTGAAAGGAATAAAAACGTGCTAGCTAATTACCAGTTAAATGTTCAGCCTTGATTAACAACAAAATCGTTTTCCAATGAAAATTTCACATCACATATCGATTGAATCGAGTACGTTTAATCTAAATACATAATTGATATTTTTGTTCCCGCGATGAGTTTAATCTCGCTATTGTCATTACTTCGATGATAGCTTTTAAAAGCTTTAAATTAATCTCCGCTTTCGCGCGGTACATATTGATACTGTTAAAAATTCATATTTATTTAGCGTTCAGCATTAAATTCGATAGGCGGAAATGATTATAAAAACATTTAATATTAATAATAAAAAGCCAAAGAGAGAGAAGCAGCAGCTGGAAAAAGAATATTGTAAAAATTTCTTTATCTAATATTTTGAAGTAGCGATAATGCTATTAATAATTACTAAAATGATAATTGCTTTCAAACATTAAAATCTTGCAATCTTTCAGAATTTCAGAATTGAATGTGACATCACATATCATCTTTAAATCAGATGCAAGAATTATTAAGAGTCATTAAATACAATTAATATAATAATATAATAATACTAATTTTTTGAAAACGGTAATAATAATTAACTCCTGAAAACATCCGATATTGAAATCGTATCATCGATCGAATAATTTACGCGGTAAACAGTTTCGAGCATATGTTATTCATGCTGTGGAGTTTTATCGCTTTTAAAACTCGCAATTTTGTAGATAAGCATAAAAATAAAGAAGATAAAATTTCTTTCATATCAGTTTGCTTAATAATTTAATCAACCTCTTCCACTATGCTGCATCAATC
Source organism: Temnothorax curvispinosus (assembly GCF_003070985.1). Lineage (NCBI taxonomy): Eukaryota > Metazoa > Arthropoda > Insecta > Hymenoptera > Formicidae > Temnothorax > Temnothorax curvispinosus. The sequence continues at coordinate 107,896 of NW_020210520.1, read as the reverse complement.
AAGGACTCGGTGGATGCTGGCTAAATTAAATATGTTTAGTGGTCCCTCGGCTTCTGTTAATATCACTTAATATCAGTAGAAGAAGAGAATATACGATAAAATCGTGAAAGACCAAACAACGTGAGATACTAACGACGCCAAGATATTAACGAGATAATTTTTTGCGCGCAAACATACGATTAATATTAATTAGTGTAACTGTTTCTCGCGCGTCTTATTCCAAAAATAAGAGCTTAATTCGCTAAGCGCTCTGTATAATTGATCGCTGAGAAAATAAGAGCTTTTATGCGCGATGTACACGACGTCTCGCATAATCGAGTTTCACTGCAAAGCAACGAGAGAAAGCCAGATCGGCTTTCATTTACGTCCGCTGATTATTTCGCATTTCGATGAACCGCTGTCGCGCATTTAATTAATCCGATTACAGGCCAAGTTATTCTCGATATTCTCGCTTGCAACTTGGACGCAACGTTAATCCATGAACTTTAATAAATTACAATTCTGCCGCGCCGTCGTCTTAAGGGCCAAAGCACATATGACAGTCGTAGTCGTGGACGTAAGTAACGCACAAGCTTTGGCGTATCTTGATTTGTCAGGTCGAGGACTACGACCGTCGTATATCGCTACGCCATGTTATGTGCTTTGGCCCTAAGTCTGTTCGATCAAAGACATTAATACGATAATGTCGAAATAATCGATTTTTAAAATCGGTCAGAGGGTTAATGCACGCAAAATGTGTTTTACCCAACATAAGCTACTCATCACATAAAACCATCATACAAAAACAAGATACATGTTTAAATTCAAATTTTAACTGATTTTGAGATAATATTATATTAATTACCCAATAAATTTCTTTTAAGCAGATTTATGAAATGCTTATTAGCATCAATGGTAAATTAATTATCAATTTAATATTACATTTTCAATTTTGCCATGGAACTGTATTTCGAAAATATACAGTAATCGGCGCATGATTCAAAAACATAAAAGAATGTATACAAAATTTTCAAAAATTATTGTTAGACGTAAGATTCATTTAACAAAAACATCATTATTTATTTATTCTATAATATATATAATATATATAATATATATATTATATATATATATATATATATATATATATATATCTTAATAAAATATATATGATCTTTTATTAATTAATCGTTGTAATTTCTACTGTTATACCTGACTTATGTCCATTTCTAATCAACGCAAGTTAGTTTTAATCTTGGTTTAACTTACGTTTCATCTTTTCCTAAGTTCTAAGAGTTAAAAAAAGATAGAAAGTAAGTTAAACCGAGATTTAAATTAATCTACATTGGTAGAAATGGACATTATCCTCCAATTTCATTCGCTTGCCGTTAACGGTTGCACAAAACGAGCACAGTTTAATATTGGTATTTAGTATTAGTATTGGTTCACAAATAAAGTCGTTGTTGCATGTCAATCACGGGGCCATGAAGATCCTGGAAAACAGCGATGTCGAGTCGGATGTCTGCCGTACATACGATCGTATAATCTTTTATTTCCGGCAGTTGAAAGAAATGCTTAACCACCCGGAGAACAGCCGCGAAACTCGAAGTGATATCGTGAACGCACTTCACGTAAGCGAAACCGTTCAACGTCGGTATTACGACGGTTCTACGACGACGGGGAAAACAGCAGTCGGCGATACTGTCGGAAATATCATTGCGGCCTAGGACGTATCTAGGGGACGTATACGATCGAGCAAACCGCCTTATTCGTCCTCATCAAGATCATTCGCGTTAAATGACGGTACTTGGCAAGAATTTTTATTGAAACGATTAATTCTTTGCGAAACTCGAAAATAAACGACCAGGAAAATAAGCGCATAATAGGATAACTTGGAGGAGAAACGCGACAGAGAAGAGGGTAGTATAATAGATAATATTAACTCTACGATGTTATACGGTGCGACGCTTTCTATAAGAGAATATGCGCGGTAATAATGTGGTAAGACTGCTTAAAACTTATAAAATTACTATGCATCACGATTTACAAAATACTTAGGAGCAATAAGAGAGCATTATTACATTAGACAGTCGCGAGACGATAAAACTGTAGAACAAGATGTCACATGTCTGGTTTTCCACAATTCTTGCTGTTTATACCGATCCTTCTTTCGATGTAAATCTCAAGCCAGACATTCTCTTAACAAAACATCAATATGTTTCATGCAAATGTGTTTCAACAATATTATCATAAAATTGCTGTATGATAATGTTATGGCCAGTGAGTTCGCAGTTGCCCCGCCGCGCCGCCGCGGACGTAAATTCGCCAGCTACGTGATCGTCTTGCCAATGCCACGATCGATAGCTCGTTGCCGGCTACGTGCGGTTTTCGACTCCGCTCCCGTTGTAACGACGATGCTCGACCGGAGACGAATAACGTACCACTGATTAACGCGCTCACGCCCTGTTGAGCAAAATACGCTCCGAGAGTAAATGAGAAAAGAGAGACCGTAACAGGGGGAAGGGGGCGGACAGATCTTGTTTAGAAGAGAAACACGAAACGTTCGCGAAGACGTTCCACAGCAGGGTATATCAGCGCACAGTTTAATGCTTCAATCGTTATTAAAGATATTATATTATTTACACTGAGAGGACAGTATATTAATAGTTAATATACATGCTTTGTCGTTAATGTAAGAATTTTTTATGTCCGTCCCTAATAAATATTTCTTCATAATTAATATATGCTATATTGCGTATCACTGAATATACTACATTTATCAGTATAAAAATAATATTACTTATAATATAATATTACTTAATAATATTACTATCTTTGTCATAAATAAATGTATGTTTGCGTAAAATATTTTATCAATTTCGACAAATGAAATAATTTATTTGAGATTATTGATTATACTTATATTAATAATTAATATAAATTTGTTAATTACAAAGACATTACATTTAATATACATACAATTTCATATAAATTGATGGTATTTTTACTATACAGTTACGTATATTATTATTAAATATTTACGAATTTACATTGACATTTGTATATTTCTGACAAAGATATCAAGTCTAAACTCATGGTATATTAATAATTAAAAAAGTATATATTTCTCTCAGTGTACGCTCGTTGCAGTATTATTAATGCAACGTGTGATTAAATATTTTTTTAAATAAATATTTTTGTGAGATATATATGAATTATTTACAAATTTTGTTAAACAGAGGTGATCGTCAGACAGTTATGCGACATTTTCAGCGTCAATCGTCATTGATTAATTGATCTTTTATTAAAGCAGGTAATATATCCCACGACGCGTCTACTTAACGTTTTTCCGCGTCGGTACGTGACCATTTCGCGAAGAACCGAGTTTATAATCTCCTCGTTGAAGTTCCACTCACGAAAGCGGTGACTCATTTTCAACGTCAACGTTATATTACGCGTCTGATTTTTCTCAGAAATTCGATATTAATTTATGTCCAAGTAAATCGGTCGCGCGGTCAACATTGAAACATAATTTTATATAGAAGATTCCTAATGTATAAATGAGTTTACGCGACGAGAAGAATAGCAGCAATTGAAAAGTAGAAAAAATGATGAGCGCGAGATCTCATACTTTCGGAAATACAGTAATTTATATTCACAAATGCATTGTACAACAATTCTAAAATATTCAACAATTTATACATTGGCTTCTCTCCCTCGCTTCTCTCATACGAGATGCATATATGTAAGTCTATTATTGGAAGTGAATAATAGATTTTCATATTATTGAGATTATCAAAACAAAGTTCGCTACTTTCATATTTTTACATCAATGTTTCTTGATCAAAACCAATTTATTTTTCGCAATTTACATCTTTTATTAATACTTTTATTTTGAGGTTCGTATCCTAAAATACTAATATAAAGTAGTCGTTTTTGGCTGATTACAAAGCTTATTACAGTTTCGGTAATAATTTAGAGTTAATTAAGGCTTTTCCCAATTTTGATATTTTTTACGGCTGACTTGGCAAAATCTTATTCAGTTTAATTCAGTTTGTACATTCATGCGTGTAATTTGTGTAGATATTGCATACTGTGGTATGCGAAAAAGACGAGATATTAGTGTGTAGATAAATATGTCTGAACGCATTATCACCATGAGGATGAGATCTCGCTATGATTCGTTGATTTACCATTTTGATCGACGAGGTGTACCGGTGCGCTTCTCCGGATTATGGACTGTGCTGTGCAATGTGGTAGCTAAAAGCTGCTTAGCACGTTACCGCAAATTATTATTAACCGTTTCACATATTACGCGCATATACGGCAAGAGTTTTGACAATTTCCGCATGGCAAATATTAATTCACATTATAATATCTCATCTCTTCTAATTATTTTTCATATTAACGTTTGTATCGCTGCATATTATATTTTTTGCGCGAATTACATTATAATAATGTAGAAACACGAGACTAATTTTATTCTTCAGTGGGATAAAAATGTACTTTCTTCGCCTACCCATTTTAGTCATTCAACAGGTAATTTCAAAGATCGCTTGTCGTTTAATATCTAGCGAATCAATTACTTACGATTATATAAACCATTAAAAAGAAATGGTGATTTATTCCACCAATCTCGCCGGATGATTTTCCCACACTCACGGGGGGCACATTCGGCGAATTCAGTAGCTTCAGCAAATTGTTATTACTATCGTTCAAGTTTTCAGGATCGCAATGGCAAAGCCCTGCAGACGTACGCCGACGATTCTCCGCGGCTCACTAATGGCACTCCTGCGAAAACTGCGGCCGACGCCGATTCCACACGATAAAATGCACACGCGGGAAACCCCGCAGCGAGAGCACCTCGTACACGGAATTTACCGAGCTCGAAAGACGAAGATATGGCAAGGATCTTTTTATTTAATCATATATAATAAAGGTATCAACAATCGCAAACTTTGAATAGAAACTGAGATGACTAACACTTCTCAAGATGACTAACATTTATATAATTAAACAAATAGCAGAAGAAGTATTTATACAAATGTATTAAATAATTATTAAAAATATACTAACATTTTGTTACTAAAAAAATTAATAAAAGAATTATTATTAGTAAATGCTCATTTTTAAGAAAAGTTATTAGAAAGCATATATGTAATATTTAGTGTATGATAGACAATAATTGGTTATAATGTCAACTTTAATCAATGCTTCGAGTTCCTAACGCGATCAGTGCATTTATATAACGTAAAATTAAGGTAGCGATGCAATTGCGAACAGTTGCCTTCGCATTTCGAAACGCAGCATGACGCGCTGTCCTCCCAATTTGATACTCGTTGTATTACACGTAATCATCGTCGCGTACAACGGCAGGTTCGTATTCAAAGCCGCTAACAGAGCCGTGATATCATTTGCATGGCACGAAACGGCGAATGGTTAGGCAAACGTCAAGGATGCGACCGAAAAGATCAATGTAGCATTTTATCGCACTAGGAGAGAGGCGAAGAGACTCGCGCTTGTCCCTATTACGTTTATATATTCAAATTGTTATATTTACAAGAAATTAATAATAATATTTACAATATTAATATTATTTACAAGAAAATAATATAATTTTTAAGTAAAAAGACGTTTAATATACATTATGAAACTCTCTCTGTTTAAATACATTGTTTAAATTTAAACGATACATTCTAGGAGCTTGTATTATTCATCGTCGTTATTCCTGGCATTAATTCGAATATCAAGCATCTCCGTTTCTTCAAATCGTGCATTTATGATACATCATGGTTTCAAGACGGACAAATGCGAAGTAATTTATGGTTTGACAAACTTACCGAGACCCGTTAGGATGGCAGTTCGCGGCCTGCTAATAGCACTTTTAGGGAAACCGCAGCGACGGTTTTGCGCGATAAAATATACTCGCGCGGCGAAACGATCGACCGTCCCCCGTCGTTCGCTCAGCGATGCAACGGAGATTTGGGGGCTCACGCTCTCTGCGCTATTCTCTCTCGTGGGTTTCAGCAGCTAGCTTCACGAATGCATGCAATTCGCTCAAAGGCAGGCTTTACTACGTTGCATTCGGGATAATGCGTCTGTGCAACGAGTGAAAAATACTTAATTGGAATACAATCACGGTAATGTGTAACAATAATTTTGTTACAAAAATACGTGACGAATTGCTTTTAAATAAGATAATCATTTAAAAGTGCCGCATATATATATATATATATATATATATA
>NW_020210520.1:99116-101572 GCF_003070985.1 Temnothorax curvispinosus | reverse complement strand
TAATTGGAATACAATCACGGTAATGGATGAAAGAACAAACTGACAATCGCGGTAATCTTATATATATATATATATATATATATATATATATATATATATATATATATATATGCGGCACTTTTAAATGATTATCTTATTTAAAAGCAATTCGTCACGTATTTTTGTAACAAAATTATTATCCTAAAAATATTGCATCCAGATTATAATTACAGGAAAGAGATTTCAATTAACATGCGCGAAATCGGACTAGACTATTTGGTGTCTCTTTTAGCAGACAGTTTTAAAAATATTTTTAAGCCGTCGCGATTTCACCGAATTTCGAGTTCACTTCGGGGAAAGGAAATTTGATTAGCGCACGATTAGAATAGGCAGATGTCTATATATGTTACCGGCGATCGAATTCCGACGAGAACCGATTACACCGTCGGCATTCGATCAGTACAAACAATTGCGCGGGATATATTAGAACGTAGCTATTCACTTCCGCCCGCATTTTGATGTCATCCGCTAGTGAGATCGGCCCCATTAAGTCCTATTGGCACAGTGGCGCTCGAATTTTCATCCGAAAGTCGGACTGCCAGACTCGATACGCAAAATTAGCAGCATTACGCGAGTCAATCACACCGTTATTTTGATAGTCACTGGATTAACGAAACTCAAACACCGTCGGATATTATGATGCTCCGCGAACTGCACGAAATAGCGCGTTCGGGTTACTAGTTTGATGGTCCTCGAATTGATAATCATTGGCGCGAATAGAAACTGCCGTAATTATGACAGCGAATTAAATGCGGCGGCAAATAATATTTTCCAGATAATAAAATCACTCCACCATCGTTTAATTAAATCGTATTCTCCTCGTATAATCAATGATTATTATATGGATTTATTACACGGTAATTCTGAATCGCGTAAAATCAATATATATTATCTTACGATTTAACTAGATGTAAAGAGATACATTTCTATCTATGAATTTAACACGTTTTACTATATTAAGTTATATATTCGCAAAATTCTGATTAATTACTTCAACTCGGTCGCGAAATTTCTCCATCGCGAAGCAGAGTTACCCAGTCACTATCACGATCTAACCCCGATTTTACGGTACATTGAAAGCAAGGTAAGACAGGACGAGATGCTGTCTGGGAAAGCAAGGCGAAGAACACACGCACGGGAGAACACAGAGAATGAGAGGCTGCGAATCCGTCCGTTTCATCAAAGGACCGACATAGAAACGGCATGGTATCCTAGCGCTAGCCGATTGCGCTAGAGCATTAGATGTTGCGCGTTGCGAAAGGAGATATCGGAAGGCAGGGTCGACGGAAGATAGATAGGTCGGAAAGCAGAGAGACGGAACGTCAATAGAGCGCGAAGGACAGCCCCATTGGTTGGTACCGGGGCACCGTATTTCCTTTACCGGAGGAAGCCCTATGCGCGCTCTCAGAGATAGTACGTGCGTGTGTATATATATATATATATGTGTGTGTGTGTGTGTGTGTGTGTAGGGGGGCGGGGAGGAAGGGTGAGTCTCGGCCAGGTAATTAGAATTTCCCTAATGTACGCGATACGTCAAAATCCACGAATATACGAGCGACCGGCGTATATATCGCCATAAATCCGTGCGCTGGCAGGCAGTGAACTGGCGTCAATGGTGCTTCGACGGTGACCAAGTGGAGAGAGAGACGGCGAGAGAGGGAGGGAGAGAAGGGATGAAGGGATGAATTTGCACGCGCGTGACCACGTGCTTGTACAGTGGTTGATATCTAACAGAGTGTATATATGTATGTGTATGTGAAGGAATATGCATATAAATCTATACCCTGCACGGAACGTCTCTCTTTGATGATTGAAATTTCACGACCATCTTGATTGTCAAGCACAAAAATACGATTTATTTGAAAATTATAATTATAATTAAAATGATATTCTAACTTTAACTTAAAAGTCTATTTTATATGATTTTTATATATTTCATGCAATTCTTGTCAATACCTAATTCAGAAAAAGAGTGAGACATTTAAAGGAGAATGTTTGATAATTTATTTATTTTTCTTTCAAAAGATCTATTTTTTTTTAAGTAATTTTGATTTCTCTCAATATTCTTAGATTTATTTTTTCTTCGCAACAGAAAATTACAGCTTGAGAAATTTCCATTCGGATAAGGCGCACGTCTATGTGCGTTTACATGTACTCGAGCGTGTTGAGAGTGAAGGTATTCAAGGCCTTCAGAGAATAAGCAAGGAATCAGCTGCCTCAGGACGCGCATCACCCAAGGGATTACAAATGGTCTCGTTTTTACATATCTCATACAAGAATAACAAAAAAATTCTAGAAAGTCGAGATTATCTAAAAAGGAACACGATATTTACTACTCTTGTACTATCAATGTATATCATAGCTATATCCTTGGATACATCTTCAAATATGTTACGTATATGTATAATTAAAGATAA
>NW_020210520.1:69510-99106 GCF_003070985.1 Temnothorax curvispinosus | reverse complement strand
CGATATTCATGTCCTCAATTTTCATTTAGTGAATAATTAGCCGTAATTATTAATCGGTTCTCTTTTGTAACAAGATCACTTACTTGTCATAAAATATTCCCTAAAATGACTGTCAAAATTAATCAATTATTATCAAATGGAATAAGTGCGAGTAATTGTGAAAATGCAATCTCACAGATCCGAGGGTGCCTGGCCTATAGCATCGAGTATATGCATATTCAGGACTTGTTATGTAACCTGGTGATATGGCCGCGGGCCGGTCGTGGCGGGCCACGTCGGAGATACCGGGGGATAGCTGGTGACGGACTGCCGGACATCCGACCTGTTACCCCGCTCAGGCCCCGTTGCCACCCCCCTGGAGGCTGTCGGGGTATTCGCTCCCCCCTTCTCTCTCTCTCTCTCTCTCTCTCTCTCTCTTTCCTGTCTCTCTCTCCCCCGTCTGTAACTTCCTACCCCTCGCGCGCATCCAAAATCCACCGTTACACGACGGCTTCTCTCCTGCTTTCCATCTCCGATTCGGCTGCGATCAGCTCGGACGAATCGGTTGGATCCATCTGCCGATCATCGCATTCCCCTGCCTTTCCGCCCGGCGGCACAGAGACGACAAGCGTGGGTTGGAGTTGGTAGGCATCGATACTGTTGTAAGTATATGCTACGCGTATAAGGGGATGACACGATTGCCCGGATAATACGGAATCTGCGATGTAGGCATTACTCGATATGTATATAGATTCATAAATTAATACATTATCTATGGCGGCGTTACGTGATGCGAAATCATGAATCTAACGCATGAGGAGTTTCATTCTTGCGTATTTTTGAATCCTCAAATGGATGTTGAAAGAATAGGAACATATTATTCCATCAATCCGTCTGCGCATTAGATAATATATAACTCTTATACCTAAACTCAAAAGCTTTATAAAATTCTAAGATCTACAGAAGATCGCTTAAAATTTTGTGATTCTTCATTAATATTTCTATAAAATTTTCTATTTATCATACATAATTTCTTTGATTTTAAATATGTCTAATGATCTCCTCCTCTCAGCATTATTAAAGTACATATTCGTGTAATATAAAGATTGAAGCTCGTTTCTCCCGTGCGAATACAAATCAAAACGGAAATACAATATCGAGATATAACAAAGCGGCGCGCTGTTCCAGTAATAAAACAATATTTGCAGATAAAATCAGGAAGTCGGAAAACAGCGATTCTATCACATTCTGAACGTGGTAGTGAAATTCTGACACGATTGGATCAATAGCCTCATTATTTTATCCCTGCGGCTTGATTCTTGTAGGTAATGCTCGACGCGAGACTTGAATAACGAGATAAATCCAATCGATTCGTTCCATCCGCCTCGAGCAATGCGATCAGCATTTTTCTCATACTTCTTTCACCGTCATCTTTCAAAAGAGAAGTCTTCTAATTAGCACGCTTAAACGATGCACAGAAAGAATTAATTTAAAAATCTGACGTGCGCGTCCTGTTTCCAATTATGTTATAAATATATATATAAATTCGTTAAAAATAACATGTTTCTCTTGAATCGTAATTTTATAAATGGCTAGAAAAGAAACGATAAATTATCGATCCATATGTTCTTACACTAAATTTTATTTTATTTCATTTTTTATTATTTATCTAGGCTAAAAGTCGTTATTTAATTCCAAATCATATACTTGTCTAATATAGCAATCTAATCTTGACACAGAGTTAAAGAAAGATATTTAGCATAAAACGTACGGTAAAAATATTAACTATTGCCAATCTATCGACCTCAGGAATTGCGTGACGATTTTGACGTAAAGATCATTTGATGATTTGGATGGACGAAAGTAGCCAGAAAATTTTCGCCTCAACATCGATCAGATATCGTAGCAATAACTTACAACGGAGTGCATTGGCTTGCACTCGTCGCAATATTTTGGAGATATTGCCGGATATTGCGCTACCAGAATCGATAAAGCTCAAGTTCAATTTGCATGCGCTTAAAATAATTTTCAAAATTTTAAAATGCCCCAATTTGAATTTTTATTTCAGAAAATAAACAACAAGTAAAACGAGAAAATAACATGCGGCGCACAGGCAGGCGTTGCCAAAGTTTCAATGCAACTATAAATGTACAATTTGTGTAAAAAGATAAACAGATGTATATGTACTAAACTAAAGAAAATAAACTCAATGATTAAAAAATCACAAAGAATTCTACTCACGTTAGGACACTGATGAGATAAGTATATATATAAACGTCAAATCGAGCTATTCCGATTTATCGAGGTAAAAGGTAAACGTGTCGATCGTTTATTATATCAAAAATATCTAGACCATGTAAACGTATGAATAGTTATGCGAACTAGTTATTCATCCAAACTTCGCCCCAGCATGTGTAAATCGGGCTTTATTGCCGTTCGAAATTTTCACTGGATAATAGCGAGCGCGTTGAATTAATTGCAGATACGCGAGCATTAATCATAAAAGCCGAAGTCAATCAGTGACGGTGGCGTATTATAATTTACGGGAGAGAATGGAGCACGCTGCTCGTTATACCCGGCGGACACATATCGCCGGATGCACAGAATGAAAATTCCACTTATAGATAAATGGGACAGCCAATCCCACAAATTGTAGATTAATTTCTAGTAATCTGCTGCCCATCGAGATGTATCACGAAGTGCGAATAGCGACATACAGGACAGTCTAAAATTATTCATAACACAAAACAAACTATAGTTATACAATCAAATAGTTGCTTCAAGAAAATTTTAATATCTAATATAATGATGATTTTTTATTCGACCGAACTAGCTATCTTTATTTGATGTCACAATGTTTTGGTCCTTCTCAAATGTAAATCTAAGTCATGACAATAACTTATTAAATAAAAATAACCCGCTTGGTTGAGTAAAAGATCATTATTGTTATTTATTTACTATATAGCGAGACAAAGTCTCACATTAAATTCTAATACATTTTCCTGCAGAATTTAAAAGGTTTACTGCTCACGTTACCGCTAAAAAGTTATTTGTCTTCTCTTAAAAACAGATTTGTCTTTTGTTTCGATTTGCTTAACCAATGATAAACTTCGTGAAGGCTACAGTCGCACCGCATTGAAACGTATCATTCATCTTTGATCGTCTCACGTTGGCGCAAGCACACGCGCGAGAAGAAGCTTGCCAAAATAAATTCCACGCGCCACGGGAATTGACTCTGTACGAGGTGAGAAGGGCCGGGCCGGAGCGCGAGGGCAAAGGGTTGAAACTCCCATTCGTAGCGCGTGAAATCCTTCGGAATCTCTGGGAAACGTTGAAGATGTCGAGCACGTAGCTCGCTTCCTGATCATCGCCCCGAGGATGGAGCGAATGTTCGCTCGGTCGCGCAAGGGGTGCATGCAGCGAGCACGATGGGGTGTTCGTGATATACGAGAAATGGCGGGATCGCGTTATGGTTATCAAGAAAGTATTCCTTCGGGTTTGCAGAGCGCAATAACTCAACGAACGCGCGATAAAAGTCACTTGACTCTCTGCTCGACTCGAATTCACCTGCCATCCTTAAGGATCTTTATTTCTTCGCGACAAATGCACAGTTTTATGAAAGCACGTGGAATATAATTACTCTTTCGCAAATTAAAATTAAAAAAAAATATATATATATCTTTGCATATACGCGGCGCATAATCAATATTGGCGTTTAAAACAAAAAGTAAAAACAACATAGCTGGTAAATTCGCTGCTTAATCGCTCTTTTTCTTTTAGCTCTTTATCAAAACGCGATAGAGAACAATAGTTGTTAATAAAGGCAGCCTTTGAATTCAGATGCATTCAAGATTCGTTGTCCTACCATAAACGTTGCTGTTAACCGTTTTTGCGAACCTGCCATGGATTTTCCACGCGAAGCGGCATTTCGCATCTGCATGCCGCAGCAAAAATTCAATTTATCCAGGCCGCAGCGCGCGCACAAAGGACCCGCTTTCGGAAAAGCTCGTAAGATCACGCCGTGTCGTTCTAATTTTTCAAAACAGACCAGGGTACAGCGGAATAGCGGTAAAATGCGAAATAGAGAGAACGGGGCGTACTGATACGGAAATCGAGATTCGCAAACTATGTAACCACGAGGGGAAGGGGTGCATTGATTGCACTACAGCGTTGCGTTTCGGCCGCGGGCCCAGGAGTAACGTTTCAATGAATAAAGTTAACCAATAAAGCATCGAATGCCGTTTCGGGAGAACGGAGCCGCGAATACAACGCCAATCCTTCCTTCATACCCCCCCCCCTCTCTCTCTCTCTCTCTCTCTCCTCAGAGTTTGTTACTTCCAGCTAAAATTAATCCGCCAAATCGACGCTTTAAAGCGGTGATCGGCCGAGAAGATTGGAGATAGAGGTCGGGAGATCTTCAGCAAACTTTACAGTTAGAGAGGCAGTTTGCAAATCTCCGTGCGACATTCGCGCGAACATTTCTTTTCTCTTGCTCAAAGGAGAATTGAAACAAATTCCTTTATCAATGAACTCAGAGAAATGGACAGTTCGTTCAAAAATTAACAAATGGATAATCCGATATTTTTAGTCGGAATTATGAAAAGCCGATCAAGATTAGAATAATGTCCAATCAATGATAGCCGGATATCATTGATAAATAATTGATCGGCTATTTATAATTCCGATTAAAAATATCGGATTATCCATTTGTTAATTTTTGAACGAACTGTCCTTTTCTCTGAGTGTGGTTTATATTAAAAAATTATCGCAGTAATTTTTTAATTGTAATTTCAGTACTTATATTCTAGCTATAATTGTGTTCATGTTACTTTTATTTATTTCAACAGATTCCTTCTAACTGAAACTTCATGCAATTTAAAGATAATTGCTGCTGCGTCACTTTGATTCTAACAGTTTGATAGGCGAGTATTCTCTTTCAGTGAAAACTGCTGAACAATGGAAGGCCGCCGCGTGAACGAAATGATCGACAGGAGAGGGAGGGTAGCGAATTGCGTCGGAGTGATGGAGTTCAGAACGGCCGAATTGAATCGAAACTGCCTGCGTGATACCTATACGCGAAACAAACGTAATAATAAACGCGAGCGCGTGCAAAAGGTTGCGTCCAACAAATTAGCCCGAAATTTAATTATACGTCGACAGACATCGAGTATCGACAAAATCCGATCGCGTTTCCGTGTCATTAGAATTGCTGTATTGCCGTGAACTATTTTATCGTTGTCGAAATTAAAGCTTAATGTCTGACATATCGCCCTAGTTCCCTGAAGTGCAGTAATAAAAATACGACAGACGCGACTAGACGTGTTGCACGATATTCTTATTTTATTTTTATGTATTTCATTTTCTGTCACTTTTCCAGTAATTCGCACAATATTAGAATCATTAAAGAAATTCTTTGTCCGGCAAAGCTTTGACTATTCCGTATTATAATTCAATATTCATTATGATTTAAATATTCATAATATTAAGTATTTTAAATCTACACTGTGTAAACTCAATCTTCAATCAACATACGACTGTTTCGTATAAAATTCGCTGATACAGTGTGCTGTACAGATTTGATAGAAATAAATTATTAAAATTGTCACTTATCATGTTTAGCATTAGACATGCGGCGACACTGCAACCGTAGTACCATCGACCTAGTTTATGTAAAAACAGTTTGCACATGACAGTAAGTGTCATTCGTGACAACGCTAATGTCACACTATTTCCAACAAGATAAAAAAACAGCGCACAATTGGCGCTTGATTCTTGTTGATGCCAAATATATATGTGTAACAGTTACGCGCGTTGCTCAAAGTGTGCCACGAGATCCTCGGATCGTTATTCATTCACGGATAACGCTCAGGAAGGGCGCAAATCCGAACGGCGAGTTATCTCGACGACGGGAAAGCGGCGGCGCATATGGGATTCGCTTCACGGCTGTGTTCTACGCATCGACGATTTTTCCGGCGGCCGAGAATCGCGGAACAATTTCACGTCTGGCACGGGAGAACAGGCGGGTTGTTCGCCGCCTCCCTCTCAAACGGAACGCCGGATACGCGATTCGTATATATGTATATACCGTGCCCCGAAAGAATCCTCGTCGCTGTGACCGACGTGTTCGCCCCGCCGTGAAATAAAATGATTCATTCTGCAGAGCTCCGTTTGAAACGACCGCCACTAGTGTCCCATCCAAAGAATGCTCGAAGGGTTCTCTTAGGGTTCACCCTCGCTCTTTCCTGTCGTAAAGAACTTTCGTCATGCAATTACACGCCGGTATTTACTTTAATATGTCGCAACTTTAGTGAGCTCCGGACTTTGTATTATTCCTTCCAAAAGTCAATCAAAATACGTAATAATGAAATGTAAATATATATATAAATTTGTCTGCGGTGGATAAAGTTATTTTAAACATTCGAGATTTTATTCGACTGACTTTTAACATTGCTCTTTCTATTGAAAACAAAATTAATTCCTTTACAGTAAATAAGTATATATAATAGCAGTATATAATAGCTTGTATTACTGTATTTCTTTCACGAGTGTTATCGATGATCCGAGAACAGCTCCAGTTTCAATAGCGTGTCGATAACAATGATATTACCGTAATCAGAGCAGTTACTGCTTCAAATTACATTATACTATTCGCACGTGCTGCATCACGACGTGCATATAACAGCATAACGACACAACACCGAATATTTAAATCACATTACCAGTTTAAATCGTATAATCTTTTTATTACATTCCTGTCACATTATTGCAATTTACTTTACACACTCTTTTCACTTTGTCGATAGAGTTCAAAATAATCCTACACAGTAAAATATTTAATATTTTTATTCAATTTATAAAGTGAATTTCTTTATATACGATAACTCTTTATCTACATCAAAATAAATTTATTTCGTTAAATCCCCAAAAACAGTTGTAACATAAAATCTTATTTCGCTCCGTATTTTGTTTTCTGTGCTGAATCTCATTTTTTCCTCGCTGTCTCCTTTGAGCCTCTCATTTGCACCCTCACGAGCAACACAATTTTCAACTCGCGCCTACGCGACTAAACTGATTTTCGCCGGAGCCTCGAGCGCACCTTTTATCGAATTAGTATATCGCGAAAGGCAAGGAAACACAATCACCCCACCTTCCTTAACCCGCTGACTGGGGTTCAAGCGCGCCGCCGCGTTCTCCCCTCGGCGTGCTTTCATTTTCGCGTCCATAATGTCGTTGATTTTGGCTGCGCGTCATTTAGTAGCACCTTAAATATAGCATGAAAAACGTTTGACGTCATTTTAATTCACCGTTATTTTAATTCACGTTTCTTTAAACCAAAACAAATCTATCTACATTTCTTTAAATTAGAAATTTCTCTTTCTCCCTTTCTCTTGTCGCGATTTTTTTCCCGGCAAAAGTAAATTCGCACATACTTTCTCCAAAGGACGTTAATCTTTGTAAAACGGATATGCCCAGATCCTATTGCGAGATTGTCTAACATTTATATTTCCCGTGAGGTTCTGCCGACGTTTAAAATAGGTGCACATTGATCGTTTATAATCATAAAGTGGCGTTTGCAGAGTGAGATTTAAACTTACCCTGGAGAATGGCTAAAGTTCAAGATTGCCATTTAAATTTGCCCAAAAACCCGGGAATACTTTATAGCGGCCTGCGCTGGACGCCTGCGATTATGCTAACTCGCGTGCGAATAACATTCAAAGCCGCAGATAAAGTCCCTGGTGGTGTTCAAATTGTCTTGAAGATAAGAATATCACATTTTTACGGGAAACGCGATTATATTTGCCATCAAACGTTTTCGCGTCTGTATCGTTTAGTTCTCCTTGCCAGATCGTTATTGTGGGCACGCATAAATTGCAATTTCAGGCGAATAAACATCCTCTCAAACATCCTTCGCTTCAATCGTATCGCTTTCGCGTTTATATTCGGCTCAATAGCTGATCTAATATCGTACAATCATCTCGATATAAGCGTGGCTTCAGTCCTCGACAGGATGAAATAACAATCACTTATTCTTCTCAAATTTTTAACAAATATATACAATCACGTTTTGTAGAAATTACTTAACGATTATTCACAGAAACTGCTTTCAGTTTCAAATAACTGTTTTATTTATGGATGCTGCGCAAAAAATTATTAACCCTCTACCTAAACCAGAATTAAGTTTTAATCGATAGTTGTGCCAGAAAAAGAGGAAATAAAATCATATGGTTTAAGAATTTAACGCGTTGAGTTTCATGATTACGGAGTTAAAACAAATTGCAAATACATACTTCATAAGTATAATTTCGCAAAAAATCAAACAAATATAATTTTAATAAGAGAAATATAATTTTCTTAATTTACAAATATAGATGCATTAATTCGCGATTTAACGATATAATATTCTTGAATTCCCCATCATAACTCTGTTAAATAGTTTTATCCGTCACATACGTTGCAAATATAGCCGTTCAACTTCGTTCCGCGAACGTGTCGAGATACCAAAATAACTTCATCAATTATAAACGGGGAATGCAAATCGCTTAATGATGAGGCGTTCGCGGGCGAATCTTTTAAAACCAAGAGAGCCAAGTCCGTGAAATTCGGCGATCCATGAGCCGCAAAATGAAGTCAGGCTACGAGGAGAAAGACCGCGCGAAGAACGCCGAGGGGGAACAGTTGAAGGAGCTGGAAAACGGGCACCGCTGGATAACGGCATCGGGGAAAAGTTTTAAATTGTGCCAGGAAAGGCGGGCGATTAGTGGATTATAAACATACTGGAAACTTCTGATGGGATCAGCCTGCCCGAGTAAAGCTGGCAGAAGCTCGGCCAGCTGCTGAATGGATCGTATAACCTCGAGGAAACATCCTTCCGAGAGAGTCCGTCGTGCCTTCGGCGATGATAATGAGGGCATTATCGCATCATACTTTTTTAGAGAGGCTTCGTAAAATTATTATACTATAATTGTAAGTAAAAATCGCACAACTGCAAATATTCATCTCTTCCTCAAACGTCTATAATTATGGAATTATGGCGATGTTTTCAAGCGTTTTGTATATTTAATTGCAAAAATATGCGACCCATATTGTATTAATAATATTAATGAGTCAATCGCGATTTATTCGAAAAGCAAATTGTCATTTGTTTGCGACGTGACAGGTGCATGTTTCGCCCGAAGGTAATAAGAATTACACTTCGACGAATGTCACCGATGGCCCGAATAAAACTCACTTTCAATATGCGCACATCGATAACGGTGATATACCTGTGATCAGCACAATTATTGCTTCGAATTGCATATCAGCACGTGTTGCGTCACGTGAACAACGGCATAACGATAAAATAAAAAATACACGTTCGTTACCCATGGCAGTGTTTCGTAATCAAACATGCAAGATTTCTGTATCAGCGCGGGGATATATGTATATCCTTTATTTATCAAATGAGCAGTTATGCGTGCGAGCGACCTGCCAAATGAATTATTTAGCTACGCACGAATAAATGTATATAAGCGCACGGTTCGCAGTTTAATATTACGTCGCCGCGTGAGCAATTTTAAACGCAAGCGGCTTTAACAATTATCGAAACATTTAATAGCAGCATTGATAAAATTCAACCAAATACATATATTGCACAGCTCAACTTGTTACGATGAAAAATTTAGTAGTAACTCGATATTCGAATGAAAAAGCGAGTTTCTTTATAGTACATAAAATTGATGAAAAATATAGTTAATAAAATATCAAAATATAATAAAACGTACTAATGTATAAATGTAATTAATTATGAACTGAAATGTTTAACTTAATACAAACATAACTTTCTATTATTAACATATCATTTCAAATATAATTAATATCATTATTTTCTACTGGATTGACATTCGTTTAGAATTTGACTATTTCGAAGGAACGGCTTATTGTCGAAACGGATCAAGGTAGAGGATGTTTCTCTTTAAAAAGTATAAAAGCTATACCAGGCTCGCGTTATGTCGTATCGCCGACTTGTTCGCTTTCGGCTGGAAGAAACACACTCCCGGAGTAAGATCGTTTGTTTGCGCGCAATGAAAATGTCTCGTTCATAAACGAGCAAATGTAGAGAGAAAATACTCGAACCGCCTCCGCGCGAGTTCCGCAAGTATATTCGATTCGAATCTTCAGCTTCAAACGGCAAAATCTAGCTCTTGCCGAATTATCCGCGCCATCAACCGCGCGGTGAGAAAATTTTCTACAGTGTTAAACCGCGCCAAGTCAACGCGTGAATCACGATTGTAACCACCGAAAAAAATATATTTTACAAATGCAATTAACTCCGTGAGTTAATTATTATATAATATATTTCAGCGTTATGTTTAACAGAATCTTTGAACGGTTAATAATTAATCAGTTAGCGTAACTTCGATCACTGAACATACCATTCAGTTATAAAGTAAAAAAATCTTTACACTTTCCTCAAATTCAAAATATTCTTACATAAGAGAGGAATCCCTATCTAAAGATATCACTTTATATATTTCGCAACGTGACTCGATTACGTTTCGCATATATATAGAGACGTCCTGCTCGTAGATAGGCAGATGCGGGATGAAAGTGCTTGCGCAACCCTCTCTCCGCTTGCCTCTTCCACGGCTGCGAAAAGAACGGTGCTCGAAACGAAATCCATTGTTTCCAGTCGTGGAGCATCGGGGCCGCTCCCGCCAGTCCCGCCTTCGAGTGTGCTCTAACAGGCAACCCAGCGATTAAGTCGGGAAGTGTCTCGAACGCCACTTGAACGCGACGCGAATGACGAATCGGGGTCTTCGCCCCGATAATTCTTACCGCGTCTTTAATGTAACATCGGGCTCGCAGTCGCTGAATTAGGGCGCACTACCGAAGCATCTCGAGCACAGGAGAGTCTCGAAAGAACAAAGTTCGAAGGGTCTCCTTAAAAGTGTTATTTGCCTGGAAGGAAGTTTTGTAATCGAGAAGAATTCGACACTAAGTGTAAATAAAAATGAAGTAATGCAAGTCTGCAAGTTCTGAGTACAATGATTACACATGAACAACATTTTTGTATATCATGGCCGTAGCTTCTGGGAGAAAATATTTTTTATTTATTTTTACAATATTCTATTCGGGCAGAACGATTTAAATAAAGACTTTATACGTAATACAGATCGTTTTCAAATCGATGTCTGACCTCACAAACTGTTCTTATCCGTTTCAGGGGATAAACCCGACGTATGATCGGACACGGACCACAGTGAATCGGGACGACATGACCCGGCAGGTGGTCCCCGGCTGTTTCGCCCCTTTCGGATCTTAATAAATTATCGGTCGGCCCCCGTGCGTCCGCTCGCTCGCGCCTATCGGCACGCACATTAATCACTCGACATACACATATAACGGGAAGGGTCACCAGAACGCGGCCGGCGGCTCGTCGCCACCGATAATCGGCCGCGCCATCGACAACCCGGAATTCGAATTTCGAGTACGGCCTCTCGAATATCATTGCGGTATCGATTCTCCGTGAAATCAGGCCGGCAAAAAGAGATTCCAGCTCCCCGGCGACAGGCACGTTAGAGCCTCATCTCGTGCGACGCGTGCAAATGGCCCGGCCTAACGCGGAGATTGATCGAGTTGATTAACCGCGCTAAACTAAAGAGAAACTCGGACGAACTATACGTCAATGATTACGTTTTGATTGCGAGACTTTTAGAATTAGCTCGCGCAAGAAAGTACGATAAAGCTGTTGGGCTTACTACGTTTAGCATTCAAAGCCAAGGATCAGCATTCGTATAGCAAATGACGTGAGTCCTTGTAAATGTACATATTATTACGTATACAATTTGTAAAGCAATTTAATCCCTTCATGGCTATCAATAAAAGATATAGTTATTATTATCGCTTCCAATAATAAGCGTTCCGCCGCACGTGCGAGTTTACAATTTGTTAATCGATGTAATGTAAAAAAGAGTCATGTCAGCAAAAGGAAATATGATAGAATATTACTCTGTAGAAATAATTCCGTAATAACGTCGTTTTCGTTCGTATCGAAACAAGGCGTTTCTTCGAAGAATGGAAGTAGTCTCGCGAGTCTCTGCTTCAACGGACTCGGGTTGCGTCCGGGGAAAAGCGGCGGAGAAAGATATATAAAATCGAGCATCCTGAAAGCATTTTACCCGTTAAAAGCACCGACGAGAAAACTCGTTCCATCTTCCATGGAAAAAGAATGCACCCTCTCGTAAGGCGTGTCCGGTCGTGCTCGTCAGACATAATCATCGCGAAAAAAGCGCAGCGAGATAACGAGATTGAAATTCGAGGAAAACACATATTTCTAATTGCCGTATTACTGCGCAATTATCATCCGCCGCTGTGCAAAAGAGGTCGTTATACGCTGAATTTCACACGCCAAGTGCTATGAGGAATTTTCTAATTATATGCTAGAAAATTGTTTCCTGCAATATGTTTCTTTGACGCAATATTATACGCTTAAAATAAATTCAAAGTGCAACACTTAACGTACAAATATTGTGTTATGTCACAAACAATGTGCACAATGTGTGATTAAAAAATTATGCCAATTAAAAAATTATAAATATATATATAATTATAACTAATAAGATTATTGTATACATTAAGACTGCACCGTATTATAATGTCCGATGTAAAATTGTGAACAATTGCAAGAGCTTTATTCGCGCGTCAAGTAGAAGAATGATGCTATGCGCGGTAAGAGCGATTCGGAACCCATTGCTGACCACTTGATTAGCCAACGACGCGGCGCCCATTTCGATTCCATAAATTTCACATTTCCATTCGAAGTAATTGCCTGGGCTGTAGGCAGTTTTACTGCCTACCACCCACTTCAGATATCTATTTAGTGCGACCGTACTTGGACTGTATCGTTGCTTACTGCCGCTTGAAAAATGCAAACAGAGCATTCACGTGAGCTATACAATTTTTTGAGCAAAGATAAGCGATACAAATGTATATATCCCAATATATACATATTTTTAATAGAAGATATTAACACATAGATTACTTTCTTCCACAATATTTTGATAATATAGAAAAATATGCAGAAATTATATACCTTTCTCATTTTAATATTAATGTATATCGTAGCAGTTATTAGTTTCCAAGTTTTTAAATATTTTGCTTTATTTAATTTATTTAATATTAGTATTTTTATATACTAAACATTTTACGTTTAATAGCCTTATGATATACATTTATTTGAGAATATTTAGTGATATTAAATATTTAATAATAAAACAATCTAATTATTTCAGAACCGAGTTAAATATTATGAAAGAGCCATAGTTAACGTCGTCGCGCGAGTGGTGCATTCTCGATAGTGCGCGCATCTCTCAAAATTCGCAGCACGAACGGTTGAATATAATTGTTCGTGAAAAGCGAATGGAACATTCGGCGGAATATTTGTTAACGAACCCATCGTGAGAACAACAGAATTAACAACGACAACGACGACAATGATATTCGCATTGCACAAGCAAAGGACCGTTCGTTCCTGGACACATTTTGGAAATAATCTCATAAAGGATGAAACAATTTACAGTAATTAAGATACAAAACGTCAAAGCGTAAATAAATAGAAAAATGCTTTGGTAGATTTGCCAACCAAGTGTTATGTTTTCTAAATGTAAAATATATATATATATATATATATAATAAACAAGGTACTAAATACTTAAAAAAAAAAATATTTTCTATAATAAGCGTTACGGAATTTATGAGTTCTTTGTTTAATTATACAGAAGAAAAGATCTTCACGTGTTTCTATATCATAGATATGCACGCAGTTTTTCTGAAAGGAATAAAACTGCTCGTTTGAATTAAAAAAAATTGTTTGAATAATAGAACTAGATAAAGATTAGGGCTCTGGCGCACCTGAGAGATCCGCCAGTGCCGGCGTGTAATTTAAAGAAAAAAAGGAAAACCCCACGTGTGCGCACGTACGTGTTCCATATATGTGAAAAAACAGGGAGGGTTGGAAAAACGGGGGCGCGAGTGACGACGGAGGGGAGAAAGAGAGGCGGGCGGAAGTGGTTTTTGTGCGCGCGACGATAAATTCGGCGGGCAGCGTTTTGCCCCCGAAAACCTATCGCAATAAATACGCGGTACGTCCGGTGCGCGGTTGAGCCGCCGCGTTATACTCTAATGCAGTGCATATGGAGCAATTTATAACGCTTCAGCGTTGCAGAGAGACAGAGAGAGTTTAGAGAGAGAAAGAGAGAGAGAGCGCGCGCGCCACGTTTTTCTACGGCGGTACGCGCCGCGTGCGTGTTTCTCTGCCCTTTCGCCATTGTTCACGTATTGTTGAATTATTATTTCGTAATTTGCGTTTTGTATTCTGGCGGCGACTGTGCGTCTTGGTGCGCACGTGACCGTTCACGAAAGCAGCTTTCGGATGAGACAGCAAACTAGACGATGAGAGCAAGAAAAACAAGAGAAATTCGTGCGATGTTGTAATTATTCTTCTCAAACTCGTTATTCGTTACACTGTTATACATTTCATAAAGCATGCACGAACATTCAAGCTGTCAAAGAGAAGTTAAAAATTTTTAATATCTATGTCTGAGACGTAACGCAGTTTTGTAGAAGAATTTAACTTTTGGACATGAATTCTGTGTGCAACTTGCACGATATTTAATTATTTCGTATCTTTATTTTACAACGGTAAAACAGTTGAAATGTGTTTGGCGTGTTTGGTACACGGACTAGTCGACTGTGATATTTGTATTCTACAAAATTATCTTACTAATTTTTAAAATTACATTTCGTGGTTGCAAAAATCAATTTTAGACACGCTAAGAAAAGACGATAATATTAAATCAAGACGAAAAATATAGTTTAATGTTTAAGGTGTGCATCAGTCGAGAATTTTATTCTGCGCGAATGACTTTTAATAGCGCAACTGTCGAGTATACGCTTTTCTTGAGAGCGATCTGAGCTAAGAAGCAAAGCAGTAAAAATATTTTCAATATATCGCGTAATACTCTTTAGAGAACAAAGGACTACTTATTCGTATAGCTCTTAATAGCGATGAGAAATTACAGAACGACGTCTATCGTTATCCACGAGAACGCATCTCTAAGGCAACAATCTCGATTCGAAGATACAAAACGAAGGTAAACCCGTAAAGGTAAAGCATTCCACGAGCTTCGGCATCTCCTTAACGATCTTAATTAGAGAACAGACCCTGAAAAAGTGGTTCGCTTCGACGGTAAGGATTTGTCGCTCAGCTTGGCAGCGAGAAACCGCGGCTGAATCAACGACGAACTGCAAAATGCAAAGGCGTGTGCGAAAAAAAGCCCGAGAGAAAGAGAATCGGGAGAAATTCGAAAATGAAAGAGGGAGTTGGAGATAAGCGAAAAATCGAGAAATCGTCCGAAAAGAGCATCTGGCTATTCATCGCGTTCTCGACCGCACACTCGGCGAGAGATTTATAATGCCGAAAGAGAGAAAGAGAGAGAGAAAGAGAGAGAGAGAGAGAGAGAGAGAGAGAAGTGGAGGAGGAGGAGGAGAAGGAGGAAGAGGAGGAGGAAGAGGAGAAAGAGCACCAAGATTTTCACTCGACGTATTCAGCCGCGTTTACTCTCTCGAGTCTAGACCGAAATTTTCCCGGATCGGTTCTTCCTAAATTCCGGCGTTTCTTTTTTTCTCGTTCTTTTTTCCATGCAGTCCCGTCCCAGGCAAATTCCGTCTACTTATTCGAAAATGGCGAGCTTCCATCTACAAGGCGCGCAGGGAATCCCTGTTTCCCATTACGCGTGATTTTCTCTCTTTCTCTCTCTTTACGAAACGTTCGGAATTTTTTCACCCAAGCGAATAGAATTTCAGAACGACAAATGATATCTGGAGATCTATTCCATTTTGACATTTGTAAGTGTAATCGAATAAAAATTTCGAACTATTTAACATAATTCTTTAAAACAATTGGATCATTTCTATTTAAATAGCCTTAATTACATTTGTAGTGAAACCTAGCTTAGGACATCATGATTTCCAGTGCCAATTGAAATAGTAATCTGAAAAACGTTTAAAAATTGATAATGTTAAAATGCTGAGAATGCAACTATTTCCTTTATCCGTACTTCTTCTTTACAACATTACGACTTGCAGAGAAAAAATTCGCCATGCAATACAATAGAATATTACCAATGTAACAGAAATCATTCCATGAAATAACAATATAATGCCGCCATTTAATGCAACGCGAAATACGTTTCGGCGGTGCAACTGCTTATTGTTTTACAAAAACGTGATCGACGTTACCGCGCTGAATCGATATTACACCATCTCACGGTAGTTCGAATCATGAAAGCTCTCTTGAAGCGAAGAGATATTTTGGAGGAGCGATCTTTAACGTTCGCTCTGCCGTCTAATAGAATCATATCACGGTGAAATGTTCGCGATTGTAACGTATCCGCGAGCTCGCCGTACGGCGATATACCATTCCGACGATTTTAATATATCGTCAATCGCTATACGCCGCATTGCTATATAGGATATCCAACTCGGTTATCGCGAATCCGAGGGAGAGAGAGGAGATCCGGACTTTCCCTCCCTCTCCGTCTCTGTTCTCTTATGAGAAGAACCCTTCTCTCTTCTCTTCTTTTCAGTCCATTACAATCCGAAATAATGTCCGATGCGACGAAACGATGCGTTCAACGCTAAAACCATTACTATATACCATTGCAACGCGGATGCGTTTCGCGTTTCTACGCGTTTCGCGCTACCGAATTCAGTCAAAAAACTTATTGATTTTAATTCTGTCATTCATCAGCGATATCTGCCCGAGATTTGTCCTTTTTGCGAGGGGCCTTTTTTCGGACCCGATCTCTCGATACCGCGTTCGCTGAGCGAACGGCTAATTTTTCCCGAAAACAGGAATTGGGCAATGCTGGAAAAAATGAGGGAGGGAGGAGAGAGAGAGAGAGAGAGAGAGAGAGAGAGAGAGAGAGAGAGGAGGAGCAGTGCAGGCGACTATTGTTAACGCCTTAAAAGGCAGCGAGGGGAATTCGCGCGCTGGTAGAAGCTCTCTCGGTATAATAAATCTACGCCGACTATCCTTCTCAGCAAGAGCCCAAAGGTTTCTCCTCGCGAAAAAGGACTCCAATAAGTTGTTTGACAAGTTGCTCGGTAAGGAGAAGCGGGTAGTGCTAATTATTCTTTGCTCGGAGGCGATGGAACACTTGTTCTACTTGAGGAACAGTGAAATTGTTTTACATATTGTAAAATCTGTTATGAATAGCAGCTACTTCGTATTTATTATAGAATATACTATAAATAGAAGCTATTTTAGACTTATCGTGAAATAATAGACAGTCTCTAACTTGATTGTTCTATCCATAATGAAATGCAGCATGAATGAATAGAATTGTCTTACAAATAAGAAGAGAAAACTCCAAACAGAATACGAAGAATGTTGAATATCGTGAAGAATGTTGAAATGCCCAAGAAAAATATTACTTCATTTCCTACTGATCACAATCGCATAAATTACAATGTTGCAGAAATTTAATATTAAGATAGAAATCTTTGAATAGCGAGATCTTGTTATCACGAGATTCAAGTCAAATGTCTTCTATTAGAATTTCATCATAATTCTTACCAATATATTTCCGAAAACTGGAAGTTTACCTATAATGCGGAAGTTCATTTATGATACAAAATTTAAAGGAAATGTTTGCAATTTTTTATAAATTCCTATTTATAAAATCTCTATTAATTAAAAAAATAAAAAAAAATAGATGTAACAATCTGTTTTTGGCGATTGCAATAAATTTTAATTATTCTGTTTCCGAATATATTTATTTCCAGATATAATCATTTTTATTGTCCTTTGATATTTCATATTTAAAGGTTTACGTTTACAAAATTTTATATTTTTGGAGCAATCTAAAGATTTGAATATTCATGTTATCAAAACATTAAAAATATTTATTTATGACAAAACCTCCATGCATTTTCTAAACAATCTAAACCATTGCGATATCGAATGAAATTATTACGGTCAAACAAAAAAAAAGTTACATTTCAAAAAACATAGAAAGATAGTTAATCCCAAAAAAAAAATGCCGCAGTTGATTATACCGTCATTCACGTTCGCGACCGTTTATGAATTCCCACGACCGTTGCTTGGCCCGTAAATTACCGTACTCGCAGTTGCCAGCCTGCCTTTCTTCTTTTTTTCGCGACCGCACGTCGCCACGCTGTTAAAACAGAAATAATGCCCGCGAGGAACATACGCTGTCGGACGACCACACGAAAGGGAGTGAATGAGGGTGAGGGTGAGTATCGCTTTACGCCCGTTCGCCACCTCCACGGCATGCACCAATCCCGCCGTCTGTGAGGTGCCTTTTATTGAAATGCTCGGCACACCCACGTGCGGTATCCTTCGAATGTCGGAGACATCGGGAACGCGGTGGAGAGGGTTGGAAGACGTTCGGGAATAGAACGGAATCGGAGCAAGAAGTGTCGGGAGCGGATGTAAAGCTCAGCGATTTGGTGTCTCGTAACCTCCGAAGATCGCCGAAGAAGAGCAAAACCGACCGCTCGAACCTGCGACAATATGTTGAACGACTGGCGAAATCATCGGAGAAATGAATTTCAAGCACGGCTCTCATGGCCGATCAAAGAGGAATATAAAATTAAATTATTCTATAAAATAAAATTATTTAATTTCCGTTATTTTTAATACAATTAGCAACCTCTCAAATGAAAACGTTAAAACAGTATAAAAAGAATTAATGTTTTATATAAACAAAATAATATATTTAATATGTAGGTATATAAGTATATCATTAAACAATGAAATAATTAAATAATAATATCAACGTGATATTATATTTTATGTTGCAAATAAAGACCATGCAACTTTATCTTTGCAAAAATAATGAATTTTTATTTTTATACTTGCACTAGTGAACCTTAATATATCATCTACATATATCATCTACAATAAATTAATTATATTTGCATTAAACACGTCTCAGTTTTTACTTCAACTTCCTTGCTTTCAACAAATGCATAAACGCCGTAGCGCGGAGCAGTATATAGTTGCCAGACTGTCACAGATGGACGCAAAGTTTAACGATTCATTGTCGCGTAACAATTTGTAGAAAACAGAAGATATGCAAAATACAACGTAAAACTTTAGACCTTCCATCTTACAAACGTGTCGAAATTATTCGCGCATTTATAACCCGACCTCTCTCTGCGCCGATAATGTTAGTTTCATTGTTATTAAAAGACCGTCCATCCTCGCTTTACTTTCGGTCTGACTAACAATAATAGCACGAATTTCAGAGATTTGGAATGAGATGTTACCATAAAATCTACCAAGAAATTGAACAAGATGGAAATAAACGGAATAATTTGATGTGATTATTAGTGAGAATTTTGAATTCGCCAATAAAACTCATCAAACTTCACACATGGATAAATATTTTCCGTAGCGCAAAATATATGTAAAGAAAATCATATTAATTTACAAACACAATTCCCGTAATAAATGCATCGCAAAATTGTTTTCAGAAATACACTCTAACTGTCTCTGCTCAGGTTCAATAAAAATCGTATAGAACGTATCGCCAAATAATTGCAAAATTATTGCCAATTTCTTTTATGTTCTAATTACAAAGCGATCGTGCGAAATTACTTTTTGACAAATCATTTACGTCGAGCGAGTAACATTATGTAGCATTATACTCTTGTCCACGTCAACACCAAATTATCCTGTAATTTAATTAACGATAGTTTAACAGCGGATACGAAAATTACGGTCGATTATTTCAATGCCGGCAACAATAATCGCGCCAAGTTACCGCAGGCAGGAATATAGCAACTTTTGGCTTCGAAAGGATGAAAACTCGACGATATAATGCGTCGATATAATACGTCTATATAGGCAGCTGTATCGGCGAACGTTTATTTCAAAGTTTATCCATTAAGCGTATTGACTAAGGAGCGAAGCGTATGGCGGCGTCGTCGCCGACTTTAAAAGACCGGAATTTTCTCAAGAACGAGGCGCCGCGCTCGGCATTCAATTTACTATCACTCGAAACGCGGATTTCTCGATAATCGAATTAACGAATTAAAAAGAAGCTCAACTTCCGAGAAGCCTACGCAATTAACATCCCAAGCGTCTAATTGTATATAAGTATAATTACGCTCCGATCGACGATTACATTTTTCTCGCGCTCATCGAAAGTATCATAATTTACCCGTCCTGTAAATTTTTATTTAATTTTCTTTAATTTTATTTCTATTTAGTTTAACGTAATTTATTAATCAAATAATTTAATTATAAAATAATCGTAAAGCAATATTCTTGGCTTGACATATCTCAAAAACACCTCTCATCATACGTGATATATAGAAAGGAAACGACGCAAAGGAAAGGCGATTCGTGTAGATTCACTCTATCTGTCGTAATATCTCGTACGTTTTTTCGACTTTCTGTCCGCAGTGGCGTGCATGTGCTCGATGCACTCGATGGCCCGAAATTCCGTTTTTCCTTCTCGTTTTGTCAGCGCGCCGCGAACTCGTGCCTTATTTTCACCACCCTCACCAGAAATCCGTTCGCCGGGCGAAACTGTAGGTCCGAACGAATACGTTACGACACGCGAGAGGACACGAGAGCAAAAAAACAGCAAGCGTGACATCTGCCGTCCATCGGACGGAGAGTGGGACCTTTTTTGTAATAAAGCG
The DNA here is from genome assembly GCF_003070985.1 of Temnothorax curvispinosus. NCBI lineage: Eukaryota > Metazoa > Arthropoda > Insecta > Hymenoptera > Formicidae > Temnothorax > Temnothorax curvispinosus. The sequence continues at coordinate 78,409 of NW_020210520.1, read as the reverse complement.
TTCGGAAATCCCAGAAAAAGCGTCATCGCGGATTAAGCGGACGGCCGATATTAAAGCGCAATCTAAAATTCGACGGCCGCGAAAAAAAAAGAGCCGAACGTCAGAAGCGTTGGTTATTATTTGCACGGCAAATGGCCGTTTAATAGCCGACGTTGCGGATACGTTGCGGAAACGTACGCCCACGTCGATCGTTCCCTTCGAAAAGCCATAAAATCCGTTGTACGTGTTAGACTCAGTTTTTTGCAATTTGAGTATTCTTTGGCAATTAATCATTCAATTTGAATGTACAAGGAAATCGTATTAATCACGTGCTATATAGACCATTATTTCGACACTAAAAAAGAATTACAACCGTGAAGACTTAATATACCGTAATATAATACAGAAAAAACTTTCTACTTATTTATTATATACTTGTCATTTACACATTACAAATCAGAGTTTCTTACTGATAAAAGTGTGTTATCTTGAATTAATGAATTCTGTTAAACTTACTATGTAGGTACCTATATGTCTGCCGCTGCAGGCTGCAACTACTAATCGCGAAAAATTTATCATTAATAATATGTGCCATGTATAAAGAAAAATCGTTTATTGGTCACACGATACTTTTTTCAGTAAATTGCACGATACACCAGCAACATTGAGACACGCGCTCGTACGAAAACGAATCGGAGTCGTAGACTATCAGCGAGAAGGCGAGAAGAATGGGAATAGGTGAAAATAGGAGCGTGCCGAACCGAGCATTATATCACGCCATTATCAACAGGTTCTTTCCGTTAAGCATTCATTGGCAATCATCCAAAGGCCACCCACATCGAAGGGACATAAGCTTCTTGCTAAAAACCTTTCTTTCTACAATCCTAAGATCTCTCCCTTGCCCTCATCGAAAGAATTGCATTTGTGTCGATCGCCTTCTCACACATCAATTGTACACGAAAATTTCAGTTAAGTAATTCACATCTGTTCTTGCCGTATCGTATAACTCGATAATTCTAAACTTGTTAAAACTGAAGCAGTGAATTAGACATCGCACTATTACGGAAAATATAAAGAAAATAATGAGAATTTATTGAAACATAATAAGAAACTAAGAACGTATTTGTTGAAGGTTATACTATTCGTGGAAAAGGAAAGAATTACAATAAAAATATTGCCTTATGTTATATAAATCATAAACGTATTATTTGAAAATTTATTTTTATATACCTATTATAGATGTCTAAATGTCGTCGAAAATGTTAATATACGACCATAACACGCACGAATTGTAAAACTCCAATCACAATGGTCCGTTGCGGCTAAAAAAAAATCGATCTGTCGGATCAATGCGATACAGCTCACATCTCGATTACTAGAGGGGCTCAGCTGCTGTGTCACTCGGACGCGTCCCCGAGGATCGCGAGCCATCGGCCAAGTTAGCCGCAGAAAATACGGAAAATACGGAGGGCATTAGCGCACCGGCCACGAAGACCGGCTGCTACCGAGTGTGAAACGCGTACGTATGCGCTAGTGTGTGCGCGCCTGCACAACGTGCACATAACCGGACGAGCGAAAAGTTTTTCCATCGCTCTGGCGAAAATTGCGTCGGGATAGTTAATGGTCGTCACGGACGGACGGGACCCATCAGCCATGCCGGAAGAACGCAACCCGGAGAACAGCAACGAGAAATGGGTGAGCAGGAAAAAGAAGGGGAAAGAGTATCACTTCGTTTACCACCACCGAGGCCACTTCCTAATCCGGAAATCTACGTGGAGATTCGCGCTCTCTCTCTCTCTCTCTCTCTCTCTCTCTCTCTCTCTCTCGCTTGCGAACAAGCTGGGTAACGTTGTAACGATATTCTCATCTCGCGAATTGGTACAGTTGAATTCTGGGTTAATTGACAGAGTAGAATTTCTCCGTTCGAGCTCAATCTACGATGATATTTTCAAACGCTCTATCTTGTATCTCGTAATTAATTCGGCTTGGTTGCGTATTATAATAGGCGCGTGCTTCGCATCGTTAAAAGGAGTCTACGAAAACGACTATACGATTGCGATAATACTAGTCACTGAAACTGACATGACAAAATTGAAGGTAATTGATTGCTGAGAATTTTTTGTTTCCTTTTTAATACAAAAACATGAATGCGAAACTTGACGCACTTAGGAATTAACGAACCTCCTTTTAATGTTACCAGAAAATATATAGAGAGAAAACAAGATAAAAAGAAATTGAGAAGAGTGCGCGATCGTGTACGTGTTGGCATTCGTCTCGAGCTGTCACGCCGGTAAAAACGAAATGCGTGGGATTAAATTCAGAATAGATGCAAGCCGCGGAGAGACAAATGAAAAGGACAGTAGGAGAAATATCTCTCGCTCGGCGGATCTCCGAGAGGTGCGCGCGCGCCCGCACCGTAAGAGAAATAATTAAGAAGCTCGTCACCGACTTTGCGCCCCGCTCGGGAGCTATAGCAGTTCGCGCCGGGGAGGAAAAAAAGGGAGAAGATGCACGGGGACGCTGCACGCTGGCTTGATTATTGTTGGACACCCGCGGTGGTACTGGTGGTAGTGGCAAGTCTCGAGAAGAATGGTTTGGAATTTAAGGAAATCTATCTTGCGGACTCTGCGAAACGGCCGCGGATACTAACCGCGCACGCGAAACAATGAATTTGCACTTTAGAATGTAAATGTTTCTCTCATGCGGATTAAGTACACTGTACGCCAGCATCTCATTAGGATGCTGCAGTAGACGGTAGAATTTCATTAAGCACAGCCAAAAAACTGCGCATGTTATACGGGGGATTATCCGTAGCACGCACGAAACAAAAACATATCCAGTCGTAAACGTTACGTCAGTTACAAAGCATGTTATCATAAAATAAACATTTTAACTTTAAAATTTGATATTTAAAATCACATGTTACAGATAAAACTTGTACCTGTAATCGCTCAAGCTTATTGTTTTCCGCGTAACTCTATTTGCAATTAACAAAGCTCTTCTACACGGTTCTCTTCTTTATCTTTCTGTCTCCACGTAGCTTCGCTTACTTGTAACTTTTGTCGCGCGATAAATAAACGCAAATGTTTAACTATCGGATAACAAAGCGCTATGTTATTATTACTAGAAATAATGCACCGGTATGCTTACACCTGCGCCTGAAACAGTATCTAATTCGCTTGTAATTATGCTGTCTCCTGAGAAATTAAACACCGCCCGCAGTATAATAATCGGCCCGTGGAGACTTCGCCGGCGATGGCACTTCCACCGCTAGAGAGTTCGGAAAATATTTCCCCGACAGATCGGCGAGGATCGCGTCGCCACATACTATTTGTAACGATTGGACAGTGCCGCGTTAAAATCGAGAAAAACCGATGCTTCGCGACGGTCAAACGATACGGAAAAGTTACGGCCGCGCGAAATTGGCACGCCGCGTGGGTCGCGCGCACGAAAAATTGGAAAAACGGCAAACGGCGAAAAGATAGAACTGGGAACGTCTCGCGAGCTCTCCGGTCCTATTAGACCTGAAAATACTGCGAACATGTACTGAATAAGAAACGCGAGCTTGGTAGGGGTCTCTCGAGAAAACGAAGAAATTAAAAAAGAAAGAACGCGAGCTGGACGAAATGTAAATACGCTTCCCTCGTGCAATCAAAGCGGGCTGACGAGTCGATGAAAAAAATTGCATTATTACATTAATAAAAACGTTTGCATTTCTAACTCCGTTTGGTTCAGTAGTCTAATTATTTTGATAATTTCCAAGCTTTGAATATATAGATTAATGCAATTATATCTCAACAGTTCTTTCGAATCTTTTATCACTAAAATTAGAGATGTTAAAAAGATCCAAATAAGTGCCTCATTTATTTTATACGGCTATGATACTGAAAAATAGCCGTCGAATGCCATCGATAAAAAAAAATATCCGATTGAAGATAAAGTGCAGAATGGGCGAATCGGCAGAGTCATCAACAGGTTCTACCAGTCAGCCAAAAGTCATTGGCAGTACTCCAAAGGCGAGTTCACCAGAAACGCCGGTTGGAAGGAGCGTGTTGCAGACCGAGAAAAAGTTCCTATATACATATATACTTTCCTATATGGAAGGAATCGAGAAAGCGATCGAAAGGAGCTCGTGCATTGACGCAGTTGCATCCATTTATGATAGTTTAAGTTTTATCTGAATTCATGATTTCTGCACTCTCCGCCATTTTAACTTATTTTACTTTTACAATAAAAAATAATAAAGAATATAATAAAAAGAAAATAGAATTGAGGAAATAGAATCTTGTGTTAATATTAATATATAATAATTTAATAATAAGTTTCTAATGTTTCTATTAAGTAATATAAGCTTGTACTATGACTTTTTTTTATAGAGACAAAATTCAGATAAGTATATTTCGCGTATATATGTTCTATCTTTTTTAATCGTAAAACTGCTTGTATTAATGTTTTAACGTCTGCCATCAATACATAACGAAAATTATAATTTTAGGTTGGTACATTTTTTAAGTCAACGGATTTTTCATTATATTGCAATCGAATCTATTATATCAATATTTGTATCAGCGGATTGATAGAAGACTGATTGGAGTACGAAAATTAAAATAGTTTGATATTTAACATGACTGATAACTAAAATACGCGAGCAGGTTTTTACGATGAATGATAAAGACGAGATGCGATCGAACGAGTTATTACTTCTCGCTGTACGAATATTATTTTTGCATTCCATTGGTCGGAGTTAATGAAACTTTCATAACAACTCAGTCGATTCTGTCAAAGGAACTTTGGCAAGTGTTGTGATCAATATTCGCAATTGGACGGGCGATTCCATACATCGGCCAAGATGCCGCATCTTCTCAACAGCTAGGTTTCCCTCCAAACGGTATGTATTTCAAAGAAATTAAACCAATACACAAATGAGCAAATAAATGATAATATATCTCGTATTATCATGTGGATTATATATCAATTTTCAGTTCTTTATTATTAAATAATTATTATTCATTAAATTAATTATAATTAATTAATTCCAAGAATTATTTTGTCTACTAATGAATATTTTCGACTACTATAAAAGATCCATTATTACAGTAATAAAATATTATCATGTATTTTTTTTCATCCGTATATTACTCGATTAATTTACAATTTCTTTATTTGTTTATAAATATTTTTATGGTTATTTTAAAATTAATGTTTATTTTAAGTAATATCAATTTAAAAATAATAAATTAGTAAAATTAATTAAAAAATAAAGAATAAGATTTGATTATTAATTTGCAATCTTCTAAACTTAATTAAATTTCCAATTAAAACTTATATTCTAAAATATATTTTAATATTAAAAAATGCAATCTTTTAACATTATTTTAACATCTTTTTTATTATCAATAAAACGATGTAGCTTCGAAACTATCCTATATGTATGTATACCACACACCAGGGAAGGGTTAAACGTGCATGTGATTCCCAAGGGTACTTCTTGAAACGCACCGAGTCGGAGAAAGATCATCAACAGGTCGCCGTTGACTCGCGCAAAGGCCCGCACCTCTCCCTTAGCACTGACCTCGACGACGTTTTAACAAACGATCCCGAGAAATAATCCTTCGATCGGCCCTATCGCGGAAAAATGCGCGTATACCTCGATAGATCTCGACTCGGAAATAGCGAGCGCTGTATCGTTTTCCGACCGGTTAAAAGAGCCTCTGCAAAATTAATTTCCTTCCAAGAAAGAATGCGGAATCCACACTGTATCGCTGCGAATTCCGTCTAGTTAATTTTCTACAAAATTTTCTTACTAAGGAATTTAATAAATTAGTACAGGTATCTAAATAGAAATTAATACATTCGGTATTAGCCTTCCGACTGCCGCGTTTAAGAAACAAGCTCATCAAGATCGATGCAATCTCTAATATTACGTAAAGGAATCTTGTATGCAGTATGTTATTTTAAAGTTTCATTCTTACACCAATGAATCAAATTAAATTTTGTGTAAATCCAATATACCAATAGTATCGAATTGGGGCTCTGAAAAAATTTAATTCCGATAATTGGAATTTATATTTGTATTCTTAAAAAAAGCAATAGATAATAATACTTAAAAATATTAGAACGTTAGATATATGAAACGGATTTATTTCGACCACAAATCATGGGACAGACAAAAATTAAGTTGTACAAGTATAATATAAAATCTGCCTCAATATCAAAAATGCACTATATGACACCCATCATTTCATTTAGTCTGTATTTTTATTTATAGTCTTGTTATCGCTATAAAACATATTGCAACGAAAACGATCGTTTTGTTTTCGCGCGTTATCTCAAAATCCGCTATATCGACATACGCGCACATATGGAATATAGCAATCTAATAGCTTTTAATTATACTCATTCTAATTTCTAATTATTAGGAATAAATTTATGTAAAAGAATAATATGCAATAAAAAACTAAAATAAAAAATCTATAATTAATTTATTAAAAAATTGGAATCATATATCGCGTTTCTCATTCTTAATAATTTTTCTGAAAAATTTTGTTGAATTTTAAGCCTAACTCTAAATGCCGAAATCTATCTCTATATCTGAATAAGATATTCTGGAATATACTTTTGCAAACATATATTTGGAGAAAATAAAGTCGATTTTTTCTTAGCAAATATTTGATCGCGGACGCCGTTTTATCTTCAACTTTTTAACTTTCAACATATAATACCGTGTAACGCAAGAGATTTTTATTAAACGAACTTAAAATTTTAGCTAAAGATTTTGTTTCATTTATTTATACTTGTATTTCGTTAAAATTATCAGATCTCTCTCTCTCTCTCTCTCTTTCTATCACATTAAAAATGTTATTCTTTTCATTATCATATCTGTCGAGTAAAAAAATTTAAACCAACATTTAAAATCACTTATACAAGACTCACCCCATTGGAAACGCTGCACTCCGTACGGCTTTCTGCGCTCTCACTTGAAAGAAAATGAAGAGAAGGCCAACGACGAAGATGGAGGGAACCTTCCCAATCGCAGCCTCAAAAGCATAGCACTGTTCGCGGGCCCTTTTTCGCGATACACGTACACGACTCTATACACGAGAATGCGAACTGCCGCGCGCGATTTCGCTCGTGGAGGTGTCGCGGTGCGACTGTAGCACAAGCACAATCGCTACCCTCTCACGCTCTCACGGTCTCCATCCCTCCGGACCGTCCCTTCCCTTTCCCGCGACCCTCTCTATCTACCTGACCCCCCCCTCTCTCTCTCTCTATCTATCTCGCTTTCTCTTTCTCTCGCTCTGCCTGCTTATCTCACCCCCTGTTGCCTCTCTCTCTCTCTCTCTCTCTCTCTCTTCTCACCCTCTCGGCTCCTCTCTCGCTATAATATCCCCACCACCGATGCGTCTAGCCACTCCTGGAGCGGCAAAGTGCCTTTTCGAAACGCACCCCTCGCGGCGGCACTTTCCCGCTAACGGAATCGACGCCCCCGGCCCCGGGAGAGGGTCCGCGGAATCACCGGCTGCATTGACTGCACTGACTGCACTGACTGCTCTCTCTCAACACAGGCCGCCGATCTCCGGCCGGTCAAAAGTTCGAAAAGCTCGCGCATGATCGGCCGATCGGCCCGCGCATCCTGCTCTCGTCGAGAAATCGCGGCACGGCACGGCACGGCGCATTCCGTCGCTCGTCCTTATGCATCGCACGCATGCGGGTTTTTGACGCGACGGAATACGGAAGAGCTCGGGGTGTATCACATCACGTGTTGCTGGCAGGAGAACTCGCCGAATGCCGGATACGCGAATCATGGACGACGTTTAGGAGAGAAGGAGACGAGAGCGGATCGTGACCGCGAGGATCTATAATACCGTTAACTGCGGTAGCATTATTTCATTTTTTATGGCCTAGTTTACACCGATCTCTTGATACGCGTATCAAATAGTATATTTGAACTGATCAGCCAATAATCAGACTTATTTACTAGTTATTTACTATTTAATACGCGTATCAAGTGATCGGTGTAAACTAGGCCATTAGCCTCTTATTTACGACGCTGTGTTTTAAACAACACTATTCCTAGCAGTTAAAGTTCTTCTAGTGTAAGCCTTTGTAATTTGAATATCTTAAAAACTCATTACGCTAGTACGCTCCGAAACTTTATTTTCCCAGATTTTTTAAAATAATAAACTGCTTCTTCCCGAATATTCATGAAGAGTATATTAGTTACTATTATAACATCGCGATGATAAAAATAACGTGATTGAATAAACATGTATGTTACTTACAGTAAACGTTTTATGAAATACTCCGTCAAAAATATTCTGTAAAAATAGAAAACGGAGCTTACATTTTTCTAAGAAAGCCTCCATTTGTCTCGGCCTTTACAGCTCGGTTTATACGCGGCATGCAGGCTCGGTGCATTTGATAACATTATTCAGTCGCGCCCCGCGGAAGAAACGCGAAGTTTCGTGAAATTATTATTATTTCGAGAGGAATGCCACCACTAACAACTGTACGTGTGCGCGCACGCACACGAAATATCTTATTACGGCAGGTGTTCGAGGCCGTGTTCGTAACTTTCTCCTTCAAATTCCATTAACTTTGCGCGAAAATTCCGGAAACGTTTCAGGAAAATTCTTGCAACGAAATAATTGCCGTTCTCGTGATATCGCGGCGGAATCTCGGCCACGTGCCGGAAGCGTACTCCAAAAGGGAGAGAAAAAGGGATAGAGAGAAAAAAGAGAGAGAAAAGGAAGATATATATTATTTTTAACTACACTCGCCATACGGCTGTAATGCGTGACACCCACTCCACTGCGTGAGCTCCATACACGTCCCAATAAATGCGAAAGTGCTTTTTAGACTATACTGTTCTCGATGACAAGAATGGAAAACTTTATAGCACTCGTGCTATAAATTCGAG
>NW_020210520.1:33222-64510 GCF_003070985.1 Temnothorax curvispinosus | reverse complement strand
AAAACCGTTAAATATTTATTTTAATTAATTTATTATTACTTTCCAGCTTTTTACGTTTTAGAAAAGTAAAAGTTAAAATAATTTTAATAAATCAGGAATTATAATTTTATAAATCAAAAATATATAAAACATAACGACATAAAATTAGTCATTATCACGTTCAAAAATATATATAATTAAATTGCCGCAAAAGAGCAATTATTTTATTTTATTAAAATCATATCATTTTTCTTCTCTTGGGACATAAAAGTTTGAAAAAAGTAATAATAAATTAACTTTTCTATTTTTCAAACTAAGTGAATAACTTTAATCTTCTTCAATTTTAACACATAAATTCTTGACAATTATTTTTTAAGCAGAATATGTTTTATAGTATTTAGATATTTAAAAAACCGAGAGAAAATCAATTGAATAATGAATAGCAATAACAGGCCAATACGCATGTAAGCGCAGTTACGAGGTATTATGCGAGTTTAAATGCGCAATGCGATATCGTTAATTTAAGAAACAATTACACATTTGATATATCTGTATTAAGATTTTTGCTTCTAATCAATCTCCACAGATCAAAGTATTTTACGATGGTGGTGTGACACATATTTGTTTGTATTTGAATTATATAAATGGCGGGAGGGGATCATATTTGTTCGTCGTTAACCGCACTGCCAACTCCGATATAGTCGAATGTGTATAGTTAGGAAGGATTTCGAGATACGTCCGAAATCAGTGTAGTCGACATAGCCGACTAGGATACGTGGCTCGGTATATAAAATAAAGGATCACCCCGGGCGATGCTTCGTCTATCGGCCGGCAATATCAGCGCGGGAATTGAAATAGTCGTGATATTTCTTTGAGAGGTGAGAACGGAAGGCGAATAAGGGAGGCGACGTTTGTGATGAGGGCGACGCGGGGAAGTAATAAAAGGCGACGAATGGGGGTTTGCGGTACATGGCCAACGACGACGACGACGACGATGATGACGACGAACGCCGCGGGAAAAATGGAGGCATGTTAGGTCGTTCTTTCGTCGTCGCTCTACAATCAGATTTCTTAGCGCGCCGTTCCATCAGAAGCACTGATACTAGAACTCTTTTGTCGCAATGGGGCAAAGGCAGGCGCTATTGGGCGACAATGATGACGCGGAGACAAAGGAAACGAGCGGCTTTCCGTGATGAGAAACGGACATCGTCGAGATCGAAGGTATTTCCGCGGGTGCGACTACTTTCGGCGAAAGGACAAAAGTATGAAGTAGGGTCGTTCGAAAGTGCGAAGTAGCTTTAATAAATTGTGGCTGATCAAGCCACTGTCCACGAATTAACAAATCTTTTATATACTTTGTTAATAATTAAATGGCAAGGCACTGAAATTCTGCTCAGCGAAATTAGAAAACATCCTCATTACAACGCAATTAATTATTGCACACCATATTTAATGACGTTCTCCGATTACATTATAAAATATTGCATTGCAATTTGGTATAAAATTTATTATTCTTATTAATTTGTAAACATTTGTTACGTTGATTTATTACTATTTTTCTTCTGTCCAAAATTGATCTTCAAATTCTTTTGCACTTGCGCGCTTTCTATCTTTCTTTCACTTTGTCTTTGAAAAAAATATTCTTTATATTCATAATTGTATTATAAAAATTGAGTTTTATACATATGTACTTATTTAGTTTATTAATTTTCTTTTTTGTCGTCTTAAAGCATTCCTCTTTAATGCTTCATCGAGAAAAACGCTTCGCGGGAAACATCGAGATAATATTGCGGTACGGAAACGGCGGGGTTCGAAGCAAAATGGCCAATTAACGCGTAATACCTGTTCGAAAATCTTTACGACCTCCTATAAACTACGGTCGGTATCCTAGCAACAAGATGAAAATGTTCGAAATCAAGGAGAGGTGCTTCGGCAACCGGGCAATTCCTCGAAATATGAAACGGGACAACCGAGCTTGCCGGTATCTATTCCGCGCATTTGCAATTACATTGTGCTCTGCATATTCATCGCACGTGAATTTGAATTCAAGAATAATATATATTTTTGTCTTTCCCTTTCTCTTACCTTCCCTCCTTCTTCCAAGTAAGCCTCTATAACAGTCTAAAACGATTCAGGAGGATCTAATATAAGGAAACGCGGAAACACATTAGGAATCATCAAAATTCACGTTTCTAACAAAACTGAATTAATACAATGGAATGATTATTTAATGTAAATAAAGTAATTATTATAGAGTAATTATTTTTAATAAAAGATAAATGAAAAATAAGGTTAAAACTAATTTTCTAAATTATATTATTCTTCCAAATAATATTAGGTTCTTCTTTTGAAACTTCTTTATGGATATTTGACACATCACAACTTTCTGAGAAATCTCTAATAGATAGATAGGTATGATAGATAGATTTATATTAATCTTTATCGAATTAAACTAATGTTCTATTATAACTTTGAAAACAGTTTCTTTTCCGTTACGGAAATCGCTAGGTCGTGCTTGCCATCAGTCTTATACATACTAACGCTATTTATCGAACAGTGAGTAAGCTCCTTTGTAAAATGCGCGTTTATCGAGGCCGCACAATAGTGCGCGGAAGAGAGTAGTCTGTAAACCAAGCCGCCCAGGGGTATCGAGAGACCGGGGAAGTTTAATATTACCGTCAGAACATCGTCTACAAGTCCTGCGGGGCAAGTTGCGGTCTGACGCTCGACATAGGAACTCTTGTCACAGGATTCAACTTCTGCGAGTCGGTCCGACGGCACGGATGCACGCGCGCGCTCGAAAGAGAGAGACGAAAAAAGAGAGGAGGGAGGGTCAGAGCAAAGTAGCGTATGCATGCGAAAACGCGAATAATATTCGCCGACCAAGGTAACATACCGCGAGAGAGGGAGAGAAAGAGAGAGAGAGAGAAAGGGAGAAAGAAAGAAAGTTCGCTTCTTTCACCGCAACACGTCCTGTCCGCGCAGGAACTACTGTGTTTGCATAGTTGTCCTGTTTACATTCACCCCGGGATTCCGCCCTGCGGGATTACGCGCGAGTGGCGCGATATCCGCGGGCTGGGAAAAGGGCGTCGATGTGTCGGACGACTGTTGACTGTTCAGCGTTTCACCTAGAGCAGAATCCGTGAGAAATACTCGATTTTCCGTTAATTTCTTCACTGTTGAATGAACAATTTACTTTAATCTTTCTTGCAAGCACTTACAAATTTTGTTAAGTTTTTTATACCGCAGAGCACACGAGTCTCACCTAAAAAAAAATGCAAATAAATAACGCAAATAATTTAATGCTTGGCTAGATTTTTGCAAGTGACTTTGCTTTATTAGAACTTGAACGCTTCATTATACAAATTTTGAAGATTTTTAGCTCCCAAGATAATTTGAAACTTGGAAAATTAAAAAAATACAGCATCCTAAAAATCAGTGTCATGTATATCTATATAAAAATGTTCGGAAAGCATGTTTTATATTTTTGATATTCTCGGTTAATCTCTAGCGTACTGATACATGGAAAGTACATGGAAAGTTGTTATAAGCAGGAGCCTGATTAAAACGTAAATAGCTATCATCTCAAGAAACATGTTTTTGCTGAAAGTTTAATTAAAAAGAGGAAAAAAACTATTTCAGTGGCGAAAGGATTAAAGGAAGGTTGTAGCAAGCGAGAATACTTTGCGGCAAGAAGCGCGGGCGAGAGCTTGTTAGATTTTGCGACATTTTTAGATTAAGTACGTCGCCACCTTACCAAGCAATGGCTAAGATGGAGATCGCGCTGGAAAATGCGGTTCGACTTTATTAATGAAATCGAAATCCGGAATATTTTATTGGCACATTAATTCAACAGAGTCGTGAGACTTTTGTCTCAAATTAAAGAAAGTTTAATTAAATTAAATAATTTTACATTTTTACTTATATATAATCAGCAATATTTAATATTGACTGAAAATCTGATCAGTTAAATAACTGATTATTAATATCGTATGTGATGACTATATATAATATCAAAATTTCTTCTAAATAAATAAATAACGGTATTAGAAGATTGAAAAGAATACGAATTGTATTCTTTTTTGTTAATATTTTTATTAATTAGTAGAAGCAATTATAAATAAAATTTTTATATCATTTTATCAAAGAATAAAAATTTTTCGGTTTTCAAAATATTCGAAATATCTGCACCATCAAATTAAGCATTCCGTAGTTCGGAGAATCCTATCGTTATTCAAAATTATTAATATTAAATTTCCTTTTCAAATATTTGTACGTAGTAATTTGATCATTGTTGAAGCACTAATCATTTTTAAATACAATGCGTTTCTAAATACAAATAACTAATCTTTTTCGTGCTTTGTTTACAATAATCTGAATCTGTGGAGTATCGTTAAGAGTGAAGAACGAACTTAAATGGATGTCACATACTAAATAATAAAATAATCGAATCACGTTTCTAAGACAGGAGAACCGTGCTCGAGAATTAATGCCTATCATTGCGTCGTTTACGTAAAAGAGCGTCATGCATTTTTCATCCCGCCGCGCAGATTTTCCTTACACGAGATTACTGCGGTTCACTCTCTTTACCGAACTTTTCGCGACGCGGCGGTCGCCTGGAGCACGTTAATTCAGTTCTCTCTGCACTTTATACGATAAAAGCTCCATCGCGCGATATTCTCCTTGCACGAGGCAAGACGCGCACCGCTTTTTCCCCGGCGATCATATAATACGTGTTACACACGCACGCATGCACGTAAGTTCGAAAAAGCTCAGACTATAATATACTGAGTGTCTCAGAAATTGCCAAATTTCTTCTATAGGGCGTATGTATCCACTATTAACTTATTAAACTTTATGACTGTGTACATAAATAATATACACAATTTTTTATACGATTCAAAATTTAAACTAAATTTGAGAAAATGCGCAATTTTTAGTATACTTTATGTATATTATGTCTTTGTGTGAGTTTATGACTATATATTCTCAATTTTGTTTAAACCGTCAAATTCATAGCAATATAAGTTATGAGCGGATTGTTGTAGTAGGGTAAACTCGGGTGAGATGCCCATACAGGAAAGATGGCCAACCTATATGTTTTTTCAATCTAGCTCGCCATGAATCGAATGAACGTGGGTTGGCTTTTCTATATGGTCATCTTACCCGAGTTTATACCCTATGGCGTGAATAAAACAAACATTTTAGGCCGCAGGCATTTTAAACGTCAAATTAATGATTAATACTTATTAATGTAATTTTTTGTTTATGCAGAAGTTTATATAAACAAGAAATTATTTAATAACGTAATTACGTAAAATTTTTTATTTTTGTAATCGAGAAAAATTATAAACTATTAAAAGAAGATAGAAAACAGAAAACTTGGGAAGGAAAAAACCGAAATTTTGTACTAGGGTAATACCATGATGTTTTAGTTGCAATGGTCACCAGTTTTTATTTGTTTAGACGCTTAAAAGTGGAAATGAAATTCCTGAGCACATAGAATTTTCTACGCAATATTACTATATTTGCTCGCGTATGCCGGTACGGTATAGTACAAGAGTGCATGAGCACATGCTTACGGAGAAAACGATCCATCATGGTTGGCCGTACTATGATTAATGGGGAATATGAGAACGCAATGTAAATGGGATTCAACACTCGCTATTCCGCGATGCGAAGAATATTTTGATTTTACATAATTTATAACCAACCGGTATTATATTTTTCTAACGCACAGAATCATAAAAAAGAGTTTGGCTCGTAAACGATATATGGATGACGCAATGTAACATAGTTAAGTTAGTCTCTCTCTTTTTGACAAAAAAATATTCTACTCTCGTGCAGAAAGTAGAATGTAAAATTACAGCGCTGACGAAAAAGTATCTGATATCTGAATAAAAAAGTAATCTGTCTCGAAATATTGTAAAAAAAGTCCGAGGAATAATTATCATTATCGGCGATTAAGTGCCGAACGAATTAAAAAATTTGATAAATTTCTCGATTGTGACAAATTTTCATCGACACATTGGTGAAATCCAATATTAACGGCCGAAGTGATCGCGCTGCTTGAAATATAGAGCTCGAAAAATATTCAACCTACGACTGTTTCCGTTGTTCCCTTCGAGAGGAAAAAGAGACATCGTAGATCGCGAAAAAGCAGATGGTAGTGTCGAGGAAAACGAGATGCATACACGCGTGTAGTATATGTGCACCGACCCGTTTACGGTGAACGAACATTCGCGGACGCGGGGAGTGGTATCGCGGAAACTATTGCTGCAACGTGAAAAAGAAACACATCTTCACGTATGTATGCATTCTGCGACATCTTTACAAGAAGGTACCTTATCCTTCGCCAAGCCAAACATCCATCCGGGCGTTCGAACGCGACCGGAGTTCTCGCTGCTGCGTCCACGAAGGCACGATAATAGCCGGATGAATTCTAAGAAATCCTCCATGTGGAAACTGCAGACGGCAAATTACTTTTTCGCAATTTTGCAAGATTACTCGGAATTCGCAATGTCCGCGCCGTCGAATAAATGAACGAGCGAGTCGAAATTAGGGCAACCGCTCGAGTCGTTATTTCGATTGAAGACTGATGATCTGTTTGAGGAATGCATGCGCCACACCTCAAAAAGACGCCGGGCTATAATCCCAGGGAAAAACAACGGTATCGTGCACGGTGGATTTTTGTTAACTCTCGCCCACTTAGCCGTCGATACGAGAGAAAGATTTCTCTCGAGAGTTTCCCTCGTATTTCTCTCCGCGCGAGGCAGTATTGTTTCGCCGAGTCCCGCGAGCCGAAGCGTGCTTGCGCAAGCTTTTTGATCCGCTCCCGACGAAACTATCCAACTAAATTCAAAACTGGGGTGCGAACTTTATTGGGCGGAATAGTAGAAACGGCCGGAAGATTACTTCCGCGGGCGCGCGAGCGCGCGCAAGGCTGTTGAAACTTCCAAGAGAGGCGGTTAACTAAGTTCGCCCAAGAAATGGACTTCGGATAGTTTTACGTCCTTCGTCTTACTTGCCTACATCTGGACGTAATGGCGATCGCCCCCACGTCTCCTATTCCCGACGATCGCACGGTCATAATCGCGATGATCGGTCTCGTTACCGCGTCGATTCGAATCGGAAAAGATAATCGGCGGGAACAAACGGGAGAAGCGTTTGGTCAGAGAGGTAGCGTATTAAACTCGCGAATGTTACTATTAATTCCATGGAGTTCGACTTTCGCTGGGAGTAATATAGTTTAGTGAAAAATTGCGATTCCAGGATATTAAAAACACTTTAACGCTTACCTGAAATGGTATTAAAAAATTCACGTTTTATTAAGTTTTTATCTCAATTTTTTTTTGTTTCCACTCGCTCTATTCCAGGCTCTCTTAAAAATAAAGTACAAGTCCCCTTGACTTCGTGATTCGAAAGAAGGTCAGGACAGAGATTTCGCAGGGTAAAGAAATATCTGACTTTCGTTGCGACCATAGAAGAAACGTCTCGGGATTGATCGGCAGTATCGAAGTTTCCCTCGTTTGATCTTTCTTCGCAACTTCGCGGGAATCAATCGCCGTATGTCTCGCGCACCCCCTTCGAAACTTCCTTTGCCTATGGCCCGCTATTTCCGACTAAAACGTTGGCTTTGCCCGCTCTTCTCTCCCGAGCGCGCGAAATCTTCTCCATTTCGCGCTTTATCCGAATATACCTCGAAATTGATCGACGAAACGCGATGCACGCGGCCTTGCCATGCTCGGAGAATGTTACCTCCGGGGAATTTCTGTATTCCTCATTGCGCGTGGAAAGGGCCGCGAGGAGACCCTCCAAAAGCTTTATTGAAAGCTGCGAACCCTCTCTCTGCTTCCCTCTTTCCGATTGCCAACGCGTTCCTCATCTCGCGAATCAATCTTCGAAATTTCAACCCAAATTCGTCCGGCAACAAATTTCCGCCGAGACTCCTATCGTGGAACGCTTGTAGGTTTTCGGCGAAATGAGTACGTTTCATTTCTTTAATTCTTCAATTGTGATTATGATGAAAAAATTTAAAAAATAATAATTGTTGAAAAAAAAAAACAAATTAAATACAAGGAGCGAAGATATAATATGTTAAAATTATTTTAAGTCTATAAACTTGAGGATTGTATTTCAAGCGAAGGGTTTAGGAGTAAGTTTCTGAACTTACAATGCGTTTAAATGATGAAAGAAGTAACTTACAGTAATTTTGAAGTGACAATTGACTTTGTCTAAACTTATGAGTTAAACGCAGAAACTTACAGATCAAATTAAACATCTTGAGAGTAGTAATTGAAGGAAGACACTTAAAAGGATTCGTTAATGTTAATTGATAAAACATTTTCTCTCTGGACTAGAGAGTAATTAATAACACACAAAACAATTGAAATCAAAGTTGAAATGCCTGTTTATTTATTCACAGACAATTAAAAACTAATACTTTAAAATTGATTAATATCGCCAGTATTAAATCGTACATAACAAACAACCATAAAATAGCTTAATAAATTGAAATGGGTATTTGTCAGGATGTTTCACCAGTACGGACAGGAAAAATTATAAAAACAAAAAGAATCGAAAAAGTGTGAAAAAGGGGAAAAGCAAGAACAAGCGCAATTAAATACAGAATTAAATACAGAATTTGCGACGCGGACAAGGAAAGAAAGTGCGTCAAAGAAGAAATAAAAAAATGGAACTGCGAGAGGGATAATAGAAAATCGCACCATCTCTTTATCTGTTTCTGCTCAGGAAATTAAAAAGTACCACTGACACCGCGCTGATTCCGATACCAACAGATCGTATGTGTGTGTGTGTACCTCGAAAACGAAAACGAAAGAAAAAAGAGAAGAGATAAATAGACACATAACAAAGAAGAGAGAGAAAGAGGAACAGAGGAGAGGAGAGGAGAGAAGAGAAAGAGAGAGAGAGAGAGAGAGAGAGAGAGAGAGATGCAGGAAAATATATCTCCGCGATCCGCGGACGCTATTTGTAGTCCCGTTGTCAAAGGACGCAGCGTTGGAAGCGTTTGCGCAAACAGCTGCGAGCTAACTGCTTATATTGGCCTTCCTTTCTGCTGCGTCCTCGCCTCGCAACCACTTCATCGTGCGTCTGTCTTTGTCCGTTTGTATCCACACCCACGCTTTTCTCTGTGCTCCCCGCAACTCTCTCTCCCTCCATGCAGAGATTGGGAAGGCCTCACTCGCGATTCAAACCCGCACGAAAAAAATCGCGCAGAAGACCGCGTCAGACGACGAGAACGGATTCACATATAACGTTTGTATATCGCAGGAATTTGATTACATTCGGTAGTTTTAATTTCGGACCGCTCGATACAATGTAAGGCCGATAGCGATTCGCTTTGTGCCTTCTCTCACGATTGTTGCAGCAACGCTATCACAAAGAAAAGTAATATATGATTGCTAGTATACATTTTTGAGCCAGATTGTTAACGATTTGTTAAAAAGTAGAAAATCTGAAATAAATATCATTTATTTTGCTAAAATAATCAACTTAATAAGACGATCGGATATGGCCAGCATGTAAATCTTGTCACATGAATATTTAATTTATTAAAGGCCATTGCACGTGACAAAGTTTTAGTCATAATCGTATAAGACCGTAAAAAAATAGACCAATCACAGTCGATTATTCTCCTTGAGCTCAAAGAATAATCGAGTGTGATTGGTCTATTTTCTTACGGCCTTACGATTATGACTAAAACTTTGTTACGTGCAATGGCCTTAACTTTGTGCACGAAATATCCATTTTCTGGTAAATTATATTTTATGTATCTTTTTAAAAACTTTTGACAGTATAATATTCAAATAATAAAAAAAAATAAATTTCCTACAAAACATTATAAGTCTTTCTCTCAGAGTAACATTTTTTATCTATAACCATAATACCGAAACAGCTAACTATATATGGCATTTTGTTCAAAGAAAAAAAGCATATTTGTAAGCCAATGGTAAGCGGTAACAAACATATGGTAATCATACGAAATGGGAGCTGACGCAAATCCACATTCTACGGATGGCGAGATAAACTTGCCGTAGGAAAACGGAACAGCCGAGGAGAATACTTCCGGTGCCCTCGCCTCCGTATACAGCGCGCACCGAGACGTGGATTGCATTTCCCCGGAATGCATCGCCTTTCGCACAAGCGCCGCACTATGCACTCGCGAATATAGGGGTACACGATTTTCTCGAGTTTATTTCCAACCACCCGCCGAGAGTTCCGATCAACTACGTTTTTTAAGTAGTTTCCCGGACATTTTGACAGAACGCGTGACCCGTGAGAACGTGTCGCTTTTCTTTAAACGGCATACGTGATAAAACGCACATCTTTCGTTATAAATAAATAAAGAAAATTTATAATGCACAGAGTTCACAAAGATTTCGCGATGTTGAGAACATTTTATTTTATCGTCCCACAAGAAAATTTCGTGCGGAGCACGCTTCGCGATACTCGCTCATTGTCAGTAATAATCATCTCACCTATAGATAGGAGAGCATTCTCGTTTAGATTGTTCGGTGGCTGGCGTGATAGAACAGCACGCAAAGCCAGTTCGCTTTCGTCGGACAATTGCGCCCGGCGTGACGCTGTGTGAACGCGACGCCGGACACTCGATAGCCAACCGACGCACGGATGAATTAGACTCGACGGTGAGCAGAGATTGAATTACCGGCGCATGTTTGCGCGATATTGTGTGTCACCCTCGCGGTTGCAATCAATATGCCGGCATTGAACTTTCAATTAGTGTCACTTAACTCGGCAAACACAGCCGCTCCCGTTCCGGCGACGCGACGCGGGGCAGAACGCGTCTTCTTCGATTTTCTCGCGCATCCACGCGCGCTTCTCCGCCTTTCGTGTGTTTAACTTTCGATATCACCAGAGCAAACATTCCTAAAAGAGAGAAAGAGAGAGAGAGAGAGAGAGAATGCTGCCGAGGAACTTCCTAAGGACTTCCTAAGTGTTCCTGAGTCGGGTTCCAACGGTAATCGCGAGCATCGATCGCTCTCGATTTCGTTTTGCACCAAAACTATAGAAGGCAATGTCCCAAAAACTTAACGTACCACAAATGATAAATCGTTTTATTGATAAAGATAAAAAAGAAATGAGAATTCGATGAAAATAATATATCCCTATACTTGCAACGTATTTAATTACTATTCTTCTTTTTTATAATCGTATAAACATAATGTTTGCTTGCTAAAATATAAAATCGCCTGTTACTATTACTGTGAAAAAGGAGTGTTTGCTCTTCTATATACCTTTATTTAATTTTCTCATTATTCTAATTAATAGGAATACATTATACGTGAATTATAAAGTTAAATCGCGATATTATAAAGATAATTATTTTATACTCTTGTTGGTAAATTGATAAATTTAACGCATAACTGTATTTTATTTTAATGGTATTTCAATATTATTCCTTTACTACGGCCGTTTTTATGTAGCCCCGGTTATCTATTGTTTGATACAATGCATTTCACGATAAGCCATGGACCAATATTCCTGGTACAGTCAGCGAGCAAACTATTTGCTCGAGTACGGTCCGCTATCCGGAACACAGAAGCTCTATTCAATTACCGGCGGCGTAACAGACGTCCGATAAGCATCGATTTCGCTAGTAAGGGCGCCTCCACGCGCCAAGGAAAGCTAACGCAACGTCTCTAATCTCTGCCACGACTTGCGACCCTCAGCGAGGGTCTACAAGACTATACCTACCCTCCCGCCTACAAAGATCACGATCTTAAGCGCTCCATCGGCACGGTGGAGTGCCTCGGGCAATCTTACCGTAAGGGTCCAAGTAATCCGAACGTGTTCAGAAGTAATCATGAGCCACGTGATCCCATTTAGCGATGTTTCTCAACGTAATACCTCTTATAATTCACGGAGCGAGCGTTCTAACTTAATTGGAGTGATATTTTTCGTCGTACAGTGTAAGATCGAGATCTGGCATATGTATACATGACTGGGCAGAAGGTTGGTGATATCCTCGATGTCTCAAAACGCAGATACCATGCCGAAACATGTTTCTCTTAACGCAGAGATTTTCCCAACAGTTAAGAATTTAAATTCTTGTTCATCTTGTTTGCTTATCTTGTTGGTCGTGCGAAACCAACGCGTAGGTCAACTTAATCATGGGGATTCCAAGACCACACGAACTCTCTCTCTTTCTCTCTCACTGATACATTTTCCTTCTGATATTACAAAGTTTTAAGATCAAGTTCGCAAATCTTTGATTTCTGAGATCTTACCGCATCGAAGTTCGAGGATTCTGAGATATTTACATTTGGAAATCGGCGGACTGTTAAATCCCGGTATTCTAGAGACCGGGCCGAGAGACTCGTGTCTATTCGCTATATACTATACGAGGGTGTAGCTGCTTGCGTACGCGTTATTCCACGGCGAATGAACTTTGAGGGGTTGCCGAAGCCGAGGAGGCTGGTTTGAATTATCGAGAGACGTCTTAATCACGTGGTGGATAGTTTACATAGTTAAGAAGTTGCCCCAGAAGATCTAGAATTTAAACACTATGCCTTAATTAGTGAACCAGTCATGCTTGTCCGCGAGCATCCTTACGTCATTAATAAAAACAAGCTAGCCATGAACGCCATCTCCCCGGTATAAGGGTCTTGCATCTTTTATTCTTATTAGACAGATTCTCTGACCTATTTCTACTCGACAGAATGGAATTTATAATGTGTCGCGGTATCTTTTTTTTCTAGATGTTCCTAACCAACATAATAAGACTTAATAATAAATAATCTGACGGTTTGTGCATGAAACTCAAAGTTGGGAAAAAACAGCAAAAAAAGTGAAATTTTAACTTTTTCATTTAAATAACCTATTATAAAAACAAAGTGCTAGTTCGGAACTTTGAATTAAAAAAATACATTAGAAACCCTTGGAAATATTCATCTATATATAAAGATATTATTAACTTTTATATAAATATCTTTAAAATTATTAATATTTATTAATATATTGAGAGAAACAACCATCTAATTAATTTCTATAATTAATTTAATCAAATAAATTAAGATTTACATTACTGTAAGCTAATTTTAAAACATAAATCATTTTTCTAGAACAAATATTTAAATGCTTAAGTTTATTTTTATTTAATTTTATTTACAAAACCTGTTAAATAAAATTTCGATTTTATGCTGTTTCTCTTTTTCCCCTATCAAGTTCGTTATTTCTTTAAATAGCGAAACACGCAAATTCACGCATCACGTTAATCCTATTACGGCGTTCTAATGAGAGAATGCGTGGCGATTAAACTAGCCCGCGGCCATTAAGCATAACACGCTCTCGTGTCCGATAATCTTCAAGCTGCCCGGTTATATGCGTGAAACCGTCAGGATCCGTGCCGTCAGAAGTGCCAGCCGCAGTGGGCCCTGTCGCCTTGGTAATTAGTGGAATAGCATTCGAGTGCAAGTTACGACTCGCGGAGAGTGTTGTGGACTGACCGTAGGGTCCGGCCTAATCGATATCCGATCACTCGAGCAATACGTCAAGTACATCCCGCGCGCGTTTGTCCCCCTTCCCCCCCCCCTCCCCCCCCCTTTTTACACCAAACCCCCCCCCTCCCCCTTCCCTCTCCACCTTCCCATTCGCGTATATAATATGCATTCCTCTCCTCGTATTTATGCACAACGCTATAATGCGCGCATCTGGCATTTATAAGTACGTACAATGGGTGACTCGAAAACAGCTGAATCATATCGTATAAAAAGTTAATTCAAGTTCTAATTGCACGAATCTCTAGAACCTATCATGATGATTAATAAACTTTCTGTCCCGGCAGTTATCGATGTTTAATAAGTTTTATGAAAAAAAGAGAATTTCATCAAGGGGTTTTTCTCAAAGGATCGAAAAGTGATATTATTTCCAGCGGATGATATTTAACCGACAGCGTAATTAAATGCATTGACATCCAATTCGATTTACTTAGTAATACAAATGTTCGAGTTTCGAAATGATAGTTTTATCGATTGATCGGCAATTCAGTTTTAGAACCGTAAAAGCAATCGGTCGCGACATGAAGATTTGATAATACGAAGCTTCGCGGCCGTGGAATGTCTTTTATCTCCCTCAAACTGAAATTTATAAATAACTCATAAATTCCTCTATAAAAGAATTTTTTATCTAATCTCTGATTGCATCTTCAAATTCAGTCAGTCATTTTGTCGGAAGTTCGCGATTCTCTGATAAACAATAATAAAATATCGACATAATACCTTCAAAACACCCGGTACATGTATATATTTAATCAAAACTGTACATGCTATCGCACCATCACGCTTCGGAAACGAACGGGGATTCAATAATTAAGTTCACCATTAATCGTGGGCGGTCAGCTGGCTTCACACGATCTGCAGCTGTAGCTACTTTAACGAAATCGTCGTTTAAACATATTCGCGATCGATAAAAGATTAATTTCACGATTTCTTTCGATACTAATTCTTTCGTATCTTTTTCCATCCTTAATTCATATTCTTCGAACATATCATTGCGAGCGAAACTTACATTATTCCTGAATAGACAATGAAACGAATAAACGATTAATTGCAGGACACATCGTAATGCATAAACCTTTCTTCGTCCGTAATTTCTATACTCAAATTTTCCATGCTTTATCATTGTTATCTCAACGTAAATAATATGTATAAGCAAATATGTATAAAATAATATAATAAACGGAAACTCTTTCATTTTTTGTAACTTAGCGAGGTGAATACTCCTTTATTGACGAGCACCGAATGAGAGAGGACTCGATTCTCTGCGATTTTTCTCAATGCCGATTTCTCCTCGTCCCCGGCGTGGACTTGACAATTTCGACGAACGACAGATGTGTCGCGCGTTTCTTGCCGCACGGCAAAACGAAGTAGAAAAAGTCGAACCGAGTCGGACGATCAGTAAAATCGCGCGCGAAGAGAAACGAAGCGACCGGGACGAACAATATCATAAAAGGACTGAGAAGAGATTACGGTTGATACGGTGTTCTGATAAAGCGAGGGGACTGTTATCCTTTGGATAATGCCGGTTAAATCAGAGAAACTATCTTGCTTGAGAAAATCCGATGGAGATTTGAATCGAAACGCGGGTTGCTGTGTGCTGACGCAAAAATTGTTAATATGATCATTTATTTAATTTTCACTATACGCAATTCTTTCTCTTAATATTTTTTAATAGAAAACGATTTATCCGTCAATTTTCCGAACAAAAGTGAGTGGAAGAGATGAATGAAAAACTAGAATAATAACCTTTTGAAACGGTGCCCACGGTGTGACTTCATGCTCTTTTTGAACGTTAATTGGATCTTGCAAATAAACCCGGATGAAAGCGCTCGTGTCGACTCATTAAGATAAATATATTTTCGTCTCGCAGTGTGAAATCTACAAATATCGCGGCATTTACTTCATTCAATCATTTACTATATTAGAATCAATCATGGAAAAGGTGCTATTAAAGTTCAAAAGTCCACTCTCACGAAGAAGATGCACAATAGTTATAGATTCGAATATTGCGCCGAGAGACTTATCCCAAACAATTTTACCTAAAGTTTCTAAGATTGTTCTTCTTAAACGGTCACACCGAATAAATGTACCATTAGTAATCAAGCACTCGTTTTACTTTTTAGAAATATTGTTTATAAATATTGAAAGAAATAAATTCATACAACACGCGCTCTAAATCTGCTCAAATCTGATCTTTTATTTAAATTTCATGTACCCGAAGTGCACGTGAACTTTCCGCAACAACTTACAACGGAAAAATGTATCCCAAGAATTGTGAAATGCTTCGTATGACGATAAAATCTTTTTCGCTGTAAACTGGCAAGTATATATTCCCAAGTTCGCTTATTTCCCTCAAGTTCTCACGTACATCCTTGAGTTAGAATTCTGTTGAATCGACGAAGTGGTTTAAGAAAGTCACGTTTGAGAGACTCTTACATTCGAAAAGAGAACTTAAGAATGCCATCTGCAAAAACATTCGTATAAGTCGAGATTTCACTCTCGATTTTCACAACCGCCGCCGCGTCGCTGCAGCGATTTATACATTTTATAATAAAAAAAAATTATTTATCAACAATAATATAATGAAAAATAGAAAAAAAATAATTAATCGTTCCAGTGCCAGTGTATACAGTAAGCCGCTGGCAGAAGTATGTGCATAGGAGCCACAGAAGCATAACTTCTTTCTATGTATAAATGTAGCTCTAATAAATATGTATTTATTATGTAAAGATATGGAAATTTTTGCGCTAAGTGTTTTTAAGAGTTTCACAATTTTTTTATTAAAATAATAGAAATGTTTCTATAGATGTAAGTTCTTTCGTATGAGTTTCAGTAGACAGCCAAATCAACCGAAATGGAATTCAACACGGGATTCTGAACACTCACCCTTCGCCCTTCACTTTCACCACTTGCTCCACATTCCTGAAGACCTTCAGCGAAAGGAGAACTCGATTCGCTACGGCGTCACTCGAGCGGAAGCCTCGCGAAGTTAAAAATTGTCTTCCTGGTGTGCCGATGAAGTGTGAGTTTCGAGCACGGGTCGACGGCGGCGGTGCGCTAAAGGCGGCCCGTAAATTGGATCTATCAGCGCGTTCGGATGGTGCTATATCATGCTGGAAGCAGCGGACAGAGAGAAGGAGCACCACCATCTTTCAACGTCAGCGCAGAGCCTAGTCGGCCACCCACCCGCGCGTTCGACCCCGCGCTCAGAACACAACACAACACGACCCTCCTAACCCACCACCCTCCTCACGTCAGGATTGTCGAGAATAGCCCCAATCCGTGCTTTTTATTATTCTCTCCGGCCGACCGAATCTTGTTCACTAATTAGACGCGGCTTGACTCGATGTAATTAATCGTAATTAATCCTTTCCCCTCACTCGAATTTTAGTCGAGTATTTCTTTTCGACATTCATATGAAATAAAGTATTTACATATGTTAGATAATGGCCGCAAGAATATTTCTAATTTTAGCAAGAAGATTCCACGGTGAGACCATTCGAAAGTGACCTAGGAATACAAACGAATAAAATCAAATCACTTATCGCTTAGTTATTCCACATTAATGAATATCGAGGTTATTAAATTCATTAAAGCTCGATTACCAATGAATCCACGCCCAATTTGCTTCGCAATTAATTCTTCCAACGATAATACTTCTCTTCTTTCAACATCATAATAAAGTAATAACTAAATTGCGTTTATAAATGAAGGCTGTGAAGAGATACGATGTAAAAAGATAAATGTATTTCATCATTTATATTTCTATACTTTAATATGAATGAGATCAAAATTTCCTAATAATAAATGTTTGACGATAAAAGAATTGTTGCGACTGTATAATAATTATACAACTATTATATGCTAAAACGCGAAAATGTTTTGCGCACAACGAGGCTAATAATTAATCGCGTGAAGCAGATCGTAGGATTATTAATCGCTGCGCACAGCATTTGCTTGGGTTGCAGAAGAGCAGTCCGTATCGCAATCGTGTACTGATTTACTCAACTGTCTCGGACGATGCATCGTCGATCTTCCGAACGTCTATTGCGACGTGCAGTCTTTTTATCATCTCTTGTTGAGCTATACGTCAAGATGCAAATAACAAGCTCACGATATGTACTTAAGATATTCAAGATAATGCCAATGAATATTCTCTACGCGGATATTCGCGTTTCTTGTTGGAGATCAATAATGCGCGATATATTACCTGCATAAAATACAACATACTTCTCTGTGTTCTTTTTAAATTGGTAAAATTTATTACAGTCAAAATATTTTTCGTATTCACTACTTTCTTTATAATTAGTGCCCAAAAATGGACACATTATTAAAATCTTTTTAACTTTTTATAATTTTTCTTCATTACCCTAGAAAGTATATTAAAAAATAAGATTAATATTAGATATACTAACAAAATATTTTATTAAAAAATTTTACTTAACAAATATTTTTTATCAAAGTCAAAGCGTACTTCTTTAATTACTTGGCAAATAATAATAATTATGCGAATTTGAAACACAGAGAATCTCTTCGAAACGCAGAGCGAGACAAGAGCGGACAAAATTTTCATCGATCGTATGCGTGATTCGATCCGATTGTGGCGATTAATTGTTCTTCGGTCGATCGACGAATGTCAGAGGCCTCGACGCCGATCCTCGAATACATCTCTCCAGGGCCAATCAGCACCGAGAGTCTCCGTGCGTCGAGTAGCGCAGCGCACGCTCGCGCAACATGAGGACACTCGAGAGAAATTGGAACGCATCCCAAAGTATATATACGTAACCCGCTGCTACTCTGCTGTGCGAGGAAACAGCCCGACACCCTCGAGACGGATCGTCCGCTTTGAACCCCGATGTTACCGCAACGCGACTACCTAAGACGGACGATCGTTTATGAACAGCTCGATACTCTATCGGTCAATCTTTCGCAAAAATGACGTCTGGAGAACTTTGGGCGAGTCTGGCAATAGGATTTGTATTATATTAAGAATAATATGTGTTTTTTTAAACATGTACTTTGGAACGTGGATTAAAGTTCGCGATCTATTTGGTATATTTCGTACTTTCAACTAAGATTGTGTATAGCTATAGCTCGTCCAATATCATTACGCAACGTTATGACAGTTATCATTTACAAAAAGATTAATACAAATCGGCGATGCGACGACTTTGCAAACGTGTAAAGAGGGACAGAGAGAGAGAAAGAGAGCATCGTGCTGATCGTGCATTCATATAAAAGCCGCGCGTATTAAAGTTCATAAATCACTCGCGTGAGTCTCAATGTCACGTGCAACGGAGTGCACGTATCACTTTATCGAGAAACGAAGGATTGTAAGATTCACGGATCTATGTACCTAGCATAGCATAGATGCGGACGCGCAATGTCATCACGTGACCGCAGAGAGGGTAAAGCCGCCGCTTCCAGGTGGTTTAACAGTCAAGGACGACTTGGACGCCGAGCGATCCCATTTATCAGCATCGACGGTTCTGCCGGAATCCAGGATGCTCGATCTCAGGAGGTCGTCGCCACGGGAATGCCATCCGGGGGACGCTGCCATCTCGACAGGATCAACGTACTCCGCGAGCATCAGGCAGGGATGGGATGAAGAGAAGAAAGAGATTTGACTGTCACCGAAGAAAAGATTAACTAAAAAGGAAGAGAGAAAGAAAGAAAGAGAACCAATTTGAAGAGAACAAAGAAAGAAAGAAAAGATAACAGTATAGAAAAACTAAAAATAAACTTAAAGAATATTAAATATAGAGAAGAAAAGAGATCGATAAGTTAAACAAAACGTCAAAATAAAATTAATTAAAAAAGAAAAAATCAAAAACAAAAATTACGAAGAAAGAAACTGTCCAATTTATACGGAAAATAAGAGAAAAGAGAAAATAGATTTAAGAGTTCACACTAGCAAGAAATACAAGCAGGTACAAATGATTCCAAGTTAATCTTTTAAGAGACGGTATACAGGTCGCATCGAACAATGGAAGAAAAGGAAAGGAGGAGAAAAACGACGGCGGTATACGTAACACGAGTTTCGTCGGTCGAGGGTTAAGCGGTCGCAGGCAGGGCCAGTAAGTCCCTGCTCCTCATCCCACTAATCCAACATTGGCAAGGCAATTAATTCTGAGCGGGCATAGAGATCTCCCGGTTCAAACGTCTGTGCCTGTTGGTCTACATTCCACCTCTCCCTCTCGACACCGTCGTCCTCGCGACGGCGACGACGATGCCGATTCTGCAGCCGCGTGTATAATATTGCGGAAGGTTGCTTAGCGAGAGAACTGTGTGTCTGCAAAGGATCACAATATCCTTCAGTTCGCTCCAGGCGCTAGTAGCATCTGGCTGCCACTACTTTGCCTTCTACTCTGCAGCGACCGGAAAGATAATCAAACTCTTACCGGATGCGTGAATGTGTTGGCGCGCGAGTACGCGCAGGATGAGGCTTCTCATTCCTTTCCCGCCGCGGCTTTCCGGGATTTCCCTCCATCTTTTGTTCTTCTCTCTTTCTGCCTCTTCCACTCTCTCTTCCTATCTTTTTCTCCCTCTCTCCCTCCCATCCTCCCTCCCTCTCTCTCTCTCTCTCTCTCTCTCTCTCTCTCTCTCTCTTTCTGTGACCCACCCTCGGCGTCCATTTCCCCGTTCTTCTACCAAGTATCGCCCGCCTCTGCAAATCTCGACTTAGTTATCTGTAACTAAGCTAATCTCAGCCAAGAAGTCGACCCAACCCGGCAACGTAACCCCCAGCCATCCCCCCACTCACTTAAACACGAGTTCGACCGATCCTGCCAAAGCCGTTAGACTCTCTATACTAATCCAACCTCTCCGAGGTTGTATATGTACGCGGATAGAAGCGCTCGAGCACCTTGCGTTAGCTCTCTCTTTCTCTCTGACTCTTCAAGGCCGACAGTCATCAACGGTAAAGCCTGCGATTCTCGTGAACGAGTTACAGGTCGACCACCACTTTTATTAGTAATCCCGATTGCCGATTTTAGCCGCTGCTCTCGAACGAGCCGTTGCTTAACTTCAACTTCCGTTACGAGACTTTCAGGAATATGCAAGCTCGAAAGCTTGCGGAAATTGTCGCGACCGTGATGAAACTTGGAGGACTATCTCAAAAACTTCTTTTCATTCAAGGCCGAGAGACCGTACAAAAGAATCACTTTTAAGACAGAAGAAAGTGGACGATAAATCTTTGTATGTACGATTCAACAATATCCTGTAGACTTACATGCATCTATTTATTTAGTAGTCACTAAATAATAAACAGAAATTGTAGTATATTTGGAAACATCTTGCTATTTCCAAAACAGTTCGCTTCTTCTAAGAGGAAAACTGGGGAAACTAAGATTAACATAGTAACTGCTTGTAAGCATATTTCGATCCGTCATTATACCAATAATTCGATATTCCTCAGATAAAGCGTAGCAACGGACCCGTGTAATCCGCTATAAACGAGAATGCGATATTAAGAATCATTAGAGGAGCCGACGCTCTGGAACAAACGCTCTTTGACGAGCTGCGCTCGAAGGTAAATCAAGGAGCGTTCAGTTTTCAACGAGTATTAGAATCGGGAATGAAAAGAAAGAGACAGTGAGATCAGTGACGAAGCATCGCGATTGCTTCGTCGAGGACTGAAAGGACTTGATTGGTGATACCTTGCAAAACAAAATCCCCATAAAATCTCAGATTCATTTATGCGCGGGATGTCGTGGAAAGACGTTGAATTGCAAGTCGAACAAGCAGCGATAATGCCGTAATAACGATTACGTGTCGGGATTGCCGAACTGTAACGCGCAAATATGACATCTAATCGCCGCATTAACGTTAATTATAAGCGTAACGGATGTTACGTGTTCGCCGATTTGGTGAACTTGTCAGCTGCATGTGTAACCCACCGCGCCGTTCAGCAATTCGCTGTCGATCGATTTTATACGTTGGCAGTTATAGCACATATGCATACATATAACTTTGTCCACCAGAAAAAAAACATGATTTTTGGTGCAAAAATTATTTCACAAAAATACTCTCTCAACGTCTTTTTGAAAATATTAAAAAAAAAACCAAAAACACATAAGAGTGTATCTATTTTATAGTACGTTGTGACGATTATATAATTGTCAAATTAACAATTATGTTTTTGAACTTAACAATTGCATTTTATTTTAATACTTTTCATTAAAATGTCAGCATCATAGGTACATACATGTATTCTTTCTGAAATATATATATGTTTTTTTATGTCGGAATTATTTTAGTCAACTTTTGGCACCGCGCCGAAAACGTATTACGCTAAGAGGAGATATATAAAGTTGCCTTTCAGGACTTTCAGAAAAATGTAGTTGCGCAAGCTGCTAATTATATCGTACAATGCGCAAGTCTTATGCCGTATACAACGCATTTGAAATCATCTACGACAATTTTACCTGCATTAAGCGGGCTGCATAATTAAAGCGAACGGTTTTAACTTGGATACGTCATCGTCGATATCGGACGACCGGACTTACTGCGTACAAGTGTTCGCCGCGGAATATGACGGCATAATGGACGTCGCGGCTCGCATTTCCGCCGCGGCGTATTGGACGTAATCCAGCGGGATTATCAGTGTGACTCGTAATGCATACTTAAATGCATTTCCTTGGCTGCGACCGTATTGCTAATGTGTTTCAATGATTACCGAAGAGATCGAACATTTCATTTTCGTGCGCGAATTCTCTTTTTCCATTTCTTTTTTTTTTTTCTTTATTATGCATATGGCATTATATTTCATCTCTTTTATACTACGTGAAATGGTACATTTCTTCTTGCTATTATTAATGATTATAATCCATTTTGCTAGCAATTCTAAAACTTTAAATTTTCTTTTACTAAATAATTATAAATCCTACATTTTATTGCGAAAGTATCTTTTATGACAAATAATACATTAAATATGTGTTTATTTAATTGTTGTAAATATTTTACGTTATACTCAATAGCTATCTTGTTATTCTTAGCGAAAGAAACGCTTCCTTTTTTTATGCTCCTAGAGAAAGAACGCTTCCCTTTTTGTACTCTGCATATTCATCTTTCCTCGTGCGTATTCAGCGCAAGATTCTTTTCAAAAATGCAACGAATCACCGGTGCACTCGTCATGACCCAAATACTTCCATTCGACCATTCGATCATTTTCCGTTGGGGTATAACGCGCAGTGAATTTCGCCCTCTTCGATATAAATCGCGTTAAACACAATCGGAAGTACCCTTGAGCTTCGCACGGAATGATAGAAGGATAAGCTCTCAATAAAAACAGTAATTTCATTCGATTATCTTAAAACCCGATCGTGTGCAATTTCTCTTTTAAATAGACAATTATTTCCAGTATAATTCCGCAATCAATCATGTTTCGATATCACTCAAGATCAGTAGTCATGATAACAAATTGATAAAATAATACTTTAAGAATCACATCATGTCATCAAACTCTATATAAAAGATTTGAGCTCTATCAATATATACATATATATCTATATCTATATATGTATATGTTCGTCAAAAGTTCTTTTAGGAATACCATTCTTTATATCAAAGAAAGTGATGTAGCACGAATATTTTTGAGATTTTATCTTTATAGTATTTTACTTTTATACATCTGTGTAAAATAAAAAATACGTGATATTATGATACCTATCAGGATACCTATCTCCAACGTAGGTGGATGTAATCTCTTGCAGCAAAATAGGCTGCACGACACAGATACGGGTGTCGCAATGACGTTCACCAATCCAAAATCCAATGACTGATCTCGAGTGACAGTTGCAATCGCGTATCAGAAAATAACATAGAAAACCGGTTTTAATCGACAAATACATAAAATTTGTCCACTAAAGCGAAAATTTTCTTGATGTAATATATATTTTAAATATGTAATTTATAATAATATCACTATTCCATTTTTAAATCTCTATAACCAAATCAAAGTCGTTTTTCTTAAAATATCATTGAAAAAAACAAACAGAGTATGAGAAATTATTAAACTGTTGTGAGAGTATAAGATATTATTAAACAAGTCGAAAAACGTTCTACCGTTAAGGGAATATAAAAGGACTAAAGAAATGAAAGCAATAATTGCAAGAGAACATTATGTTCCATATTTATTGAATATTTCAATATCGCGTCAATTGCTTGTCTCAAATTTTTATGAGCGATTAATTTTTAATGCAACGAACGCTCACCATAAGTGTCGCGACGCGGAGATCCGGCGGTAATCGGGCGTCGCAATAGAGAGCCGGTAATCGATGAGTCTCGCGAAAGTGCGGCGCTAAGACTTCGCGAGCGATTTATACGACATTGATGGGGGGGAGAGGAGGCGAACATGAAAGACAGCAGCGGAAAACGGGAGGGAGGTAAAGGAAGGTGGAAACTACTCCAGACTCGCCGTGCTTCGAAGGGGGTAGAATATAACCGAGTGACCGAGTGGAGTCGAGGAGAGAGCGCGGCTGCGGCGAATTGGCGGGCGAACGACCCGGCGCGAGAGTGGCTCTGGTGCAAGGGATAGCGTCTTTAAAATTCGAAGTGAGTTAATTTGATTATCGCCATAACGGCGAGAGGGGGAGTGGAGGAGGGGAGAGAAAACGAGGGAGCGCGAGGAATAATCCGGCTGTATAACGACGTCGGGCCTAGCTATCGCCGTCGACGTTTCCATTGTACGGCTGCTATATTGCACCCCCTCTGCAGAAACGAGCAGACGGAAGGGTGGCGGCGAACGGAAAACGGCTATACTGATTGGCCCCCAGCTGGGGCAGCAGTAAACATTCTCTCGCCTTCCCGTCGAGGCGACGGCGGTCGAGAGAGGCCGAGGAGAGGGTTGGCATACTCCTCCTCCCTCCCTCGCCACCCTCATTCACCCACCGCTGAAATCTCCGTTCTTCTCGCACCTTCGTGGCAACCTTGCTCTCTCCTGCCGCCACCGCTCTCCACCGGCCCACCAACGGTCTCCCACCCTTACGAGCTTAAGCCCGATTTAATGGGGTGGAAACGCGCGGCTCGATCAAGTTGTATTCAATTATCCCTCCTTTCCGTCCTCTAGCCTCACCCGGACCATCTATAGAGTGTCTCGCAAGAAAATTCTCTACCTCTCTCCAATGGTACCCTTCGACCCTTACGCCCCTGCCTGATTTTTTCTAGACGCGCAGAGTTGTCGACAATTTAAGGGGCGATCCAAGGTCAGTCTCGATGAACGACAAGAATCCATTTCATCTGCCATATAATCTCGATCAAAATCATGCGTATACGGCATTGTACGGCAAAATAAATAGGAATTTTTAAACTCACGATTATAAAAAAAGAACTGTCGTAGAAATGTTCAAAATTGTGCCAATTTTGATCAAAGATTTGCATAAATAATTGTAAATAATACGACAGATACAATCAATAAGATTAAGAGACACAAATTTCTACGATTTTTAGAGAATTGTATTAGATGATAAGTAATTATATTATAATATGTAATGTTGAAGTAAAATATATGTTCTGATCGATTATTTTTTCTACGTTATGATCAAATAAAAAATAAAATATAGTGTGGCATAAAATTATTATGAAATCACTGCGTTATCATGTATATTTGGACTTTATTGTAGTTTATCAAGATAAAAATATTAGAAAACAATATCTGGTTAAACTTCCGTGATTTTAACAAATGAAGAAATTGTATTTTATGTCCCCTAATAATATCAAGATGATTTACGATAATATAATCAGATTTATCATAATTAAATTTTCATCAAGCTATATATTAGAGATTATTCGAGTCACTATCGAGTCACTAAATAGACAATCGACGTAATAAAAATTTCAAGCTTGGACACGTGTCTTCTGAATAATAAACTCGCGTTACGTCCATTATCGTTCGTCCACGCCGATAAAACAAAGCGCGAAGTCGAAGCCGCAAGTAAATTCGCGAAGTGCACATGCACTACTATTTCATCGGCTTTTTTGTCGTTTTTTTCCCCTGGCATTTGCGGCATTGTTCCATCCACGTAATCCGTTCTGCCGACTCGTTGCCTCCTTCACCTTTACTCGTTCTCGACGTTTGATTCTCTCGTTTCATTCATATTTCCCGCAAACAAACGCGCAAAATTGTGAAACCGCAGCGATTAAAAATTCAGTATTCGCAAATTACCGCAGTCTTGTTTGTCAAATTATTATTTGTTAAGCTTCATTAAGCTACCACTTGCATTTCTCATTACGCTTTAATTACGTGTCTACTGAAGAATAACTGAAACTAATCTTAAAATAATCTAATACAATCTAATAAATATATACTTTGAGAATTAATATTCTATTCGTAATTTTATTAAGAACAAATTTATTTATTCGTTGTCATATTTGCAATCGCAATTTAATTGAAAAATTGAGATCAAGTTTATGTTAATCTCTAGCTATTCTTTCCGTTCTAGGTGAATAGTTCAAATTAGTAAAAAAAAAATGTTTTAAATATTTTTTTACAATTCCTTAAGCAGTCACTATTTATTTAAAAAATACTCAGAATGCTACAAAAAATTGCGGATGAGATTTAAAAGTTCAATTAATGCTAATAAATTCATATACATATAATAAAGCGAAACATGTGCGGTAACAGCTTATCAAAATTAATTCAAAATACATGAAATAGAATATTCAACGAACATTTATTTCTTAACATGCGAAATATTTCGTTGAAGGTTAGACTGGTTGGAGAATGTCCTTGATGATTTGTGTGATACACAAGGATATCACGCACCTTGTCATTCGTACAGCGACAGTTGGAGCAGATAGCGGCCGGCGTCGAGCGTGTCGCATTCTTATGAAAACCCGATCGTGTCAAATACTAAAAGATAACCCGATTATTTCCTACAAACAATTAATTATTATACCCGCGCAATTAATAACTCGCGCGACTAACGATTGTAAATGCATTGTCTATTTAGAAACAAGTATTTCGCGCAATTTATTTTTATTTCACGGAAGCAAAACAATAGAGGATACAAATTGCATAAATTATTGTTTTATTACGATACAAGCAATACATTTTCTTAAAGATTAGATTCGAATGTATGTATCTCACATCGCACTTCGTTTTCTCAGTGATCTAAATGTCATTTATCACATTTGGATTAAGAGCGCGGAATGATACCATAAGTGATTTAAATATTAATGAAACATAATATGTTATTTAATCTTGTTTGTGCATGGCTTATAATTCAATAAATGGCTTTCTACCATTCGAGATTTTGTTTCTTATGTTAATTTAGTAGGAGATTCGCGGGTATCGAGCGAGTAGAGCTTTATATTTTAATGTTTCAATTAAATTCTGTAGCAATGTAACAATAATAGTAAAGTGCGTGTCACGTGTGATTAATGCCCACGTCAAGAGTACCGTGCCGATTATTCTATTCTGATAATTAGTACGCGCGATTGTATTTAACCGTGTTGTCACAAGTGCTATGTTATTCGCGTGCAATGAATGGATCTGAATGGAGAAGGCCTGGGAGGCATCAAAAGACGGCGGAGTAACCATGGGTAAGTAAGTAAAGTATTTTTTATTTCACTTGTTATACTTGCGTGATTAATTATTTGTAATTATTGTATTTGTGGGCAACAATTATCTTCATTATATGGTCCTACTTACAGTATATCGCCAATTATCCAGTTTTAATATCTGTATCATCGTTTTCTCAAATGTTTGTAATACGATTATTTTTGACGGTTATATGACGCTGCGAATTTACCTATCTCACAACAGAGAAATTATAAGTCATTGCAGTTATACAACTCTGCATTATCTTATCGCGCGAAGCATTATACGCAATTTTCCTATCATTGTTCCTAAAAATATTCATTAAAAATGTTCTAGATATAACGTTATCGTCTGACGATTTCATTATAATTTCAAAAAATGTTACCATTTCATCGTGCAACAAACAGCATGACAAGTAACAAAATGTGCCCACCAGATTTGCGTAATTTTGTTATTTTTTATCGTTATTTTTACAACTTCTTTGATATTTCATTATCAATATTTTGCTCAAAACTTGTAAAATTTCGCTA
This sequence comes from Temnothorax curvispinosus, assembly GCF_003070985.1. Lineage (NCBI taxonomy): Eukaryota > Metazoa > Arthropoda > Insecta > Hymenoptera > Formicidae > Temnothorax > Temnothorax curvispinosus. The sequence continues at coordinate 36,923 of NW_020210520.1, read as the reverse complement.
TCTCATCGCGGAACCGGATAGTAAACAGCAGAAAAGTCGCGTGATCATTCCGCAATATCACACAGACTGTTCGTGATATCATTTAGGTGCAACGACCATCACGCGGTGAATGACGAGCACTCGGGTGAAGCCGTAAAGAGCCGGCCGCGGCTTTACCGGCATCGCTCGCAAAATTCGACTGTATACCGTCCCCCCATCTTTACAACTGCGCGTTGCCCTCCGCGCAATGCCGCCATCATCCGCGGCAATTATTCGCAGCCGAAGAGAAACGTGTATATATCGATTTCGCTCGAACTCCGTTCAAAGACACGGTATTCCCCCCTCCCCCCTCCAAAATCTCCATCCTTTTCTCCACCCTTTGCCAACCAACCACTTTCGCAATGACGATCGCGCGGACTGCGGCAGCTATACGCCTCGCTTATGCCCGAGTGTGTGCCGGAGGGTTTATGCGAAAAGCTACGTGTTTGCGTTCCCTGGCGTATACGTGCATGCACGGGGAGCATGGGCGAGCATGGGTGTGTACGGGTGTGTGCGCGGGCGCGTGCGGCGACCGTAGAGCTCTGCAGCAACTGCGCCAAACTTCGAATTAGCGTCGGCGACGAACTTCGAGATTTACAGTACAACTGCACGACACACTCTCTCTCTCTCTCTCTCTCTCTCTCTCTCTCTCTCTCTCTCTCTCTCTCCCCTCTCTCTCTTTCCCATGTTCCTCCTGTCCCGCGTTCGTGCCGCCGCGCCGCGCCGCGGCCGAAAGAATTACAGCCCCGTTCGAGATATGTGCAATGCATACGCCAGTCGCGTATGTACGTATTTACAATGTGCGCTGCATGCAAACGTGTGTGTGTGTGTGTGTGTGTGTGTGCGCGCGCGCGCGCGCGCGCACGCGCATGTACGCGCGAACGTGTGAGCGTACGCAAACAAACACGGTCACAACGCCTCGTAGCGCGAGTAATACCTATCCCGGCGCGATATTTACGCAAGCGGATCGCGCGGTAATACCACGCGCCTATCCGCCGAGCCCTTTGCATACATCAACCCGCATTCCGTTGGGTAAATCACGCCGGAAATCTTACGTCGCCTCCTGATCGAACGCACGTTGCCGTAAATGAAATGGGTTTCGGCGCGACACCAGAATAGGCACGGATGATTAATGCAGCATCGGCACGAGCGGAACTAACGATTCCGCAATTGTACTTCCCTCCCAGCGCTAATAAAACCTTAGTAAGTCGAGAATCGGACATGCTTAAAAAAAGATTGCGCCTGATCAAGAATTTTGCTATAGGAGACGGATTGGGGAAAAATTATATATAAAATAAATGGAATCTTCGGATAAAAATGTCGCGACACTTTCGAAATGATACGCTAATAGGTATATATTACTTTCAAATTCGGCTGCTCGGCAATACGGATGATGTGAGGATTAAGCGAAACATCTACGTCCCTATCTAGAGAAGTGCAGGTATTCGGCGGTTTCCTTAACTCGGAGTTGGCATTACACAGAACGCGGGTCAAGTTTGTACGCGATTGAGTCAACCGGGCGAGGGAACTTTCGCCGCGCTCAAGCTTTAATTCGCGGTGGCAGTTCGCTCGACCGTGAAGAACGTTGTCTCATCGGCAGGCTATCGGACTTCGGCAAATTCACCGCGACATCCAGGGATAAACATTGAATTGGTATGGCTCCGCGATAGCGGAGGATATCACACTTTTCGATTGCCAACTCGAGAAAATTTCGAAGAAAGATCAAAGGTTCGCTACAGTGAGAAACGTCTCCTTTAATAAAGTCTCTCGAGAATAAAGTGCGAAAAATTTCAACATAAATTATTAACATATAATGGTAACAAATTGTCATACGTATTAACGTTTGAGTTAATAAATATCATAAATCACACACACACACATAAATAATTTAAAAAAAAAGTATTGTAAATAAGTAGAATATCTCAAGTTTACTTGAAATTATTTACTCTTCCGATATATATATACAAAATGTCACAGTATATTCTGTTTTCAAATTTTGAGTCGACTTTTTCGAGATCATTTAGTATTTGATGAAGCCGTTTTATTATGCTACGTCATGTCCTATCTAGGAAGCGCATGTAGCCCGTAAATAAAAGCCACGAAAGCGTAATTATGCGGACTTACTTTTTGCCCCGATAACCACGATTCTGTTTGCAATCAACGAAGTGTCGCGTCGCGGCACTGACGGGCCCGTCCGCGCGAAAAATCCGTCAAAGTGCTACAAATCTACGTCGCGATGCGCCGATTGACAGTTGTCGAATGCAGAAAGATGCGATGAGAGTAACTGCACACCCCTGAACGAGGAAAGCGGCAGTGATATATCGCCTTGCCCTTCGCGATCGCGTACGTTTTCGATAAATTCCGCAAGAGTCAAAAAACCCGGCAGTCCTTCAATTTCAAATATGAAAAATCGATTAACGTCTAACTTCATCGACAACAAACAATTTATTCGCGGTTACGTATCTGTGCGGATTATCTTTCTTATGAACGAGAAAAAAAAATATTAACAGAATATTAACAGATTTTCCGTATTTTCTGTTACCTGCGAATTCTCATCGATTGGAAGTCGATATTTTCTTAGCGAAAATTTTATTGTACGTATGCCATCTTTCTCAAAACTTTTGCACTTTACCTGTTCTTTTGTTCTCTCAAGTTAAAATTCAATTAAAGTTAAGTTTACAACCTGAAATTAAAGAGAAATTTTGTTACTAAATTTTACAAACTTGAAAATTAATTTACAAAATTGCTTCTTTCCTGCATTTTCCGAATACGTATGAATTAAAAATATCGATATATAACAAATAGAGATGTATTTAATATTTTCAAAAATCAGAATAAATAAAGCCTTATAAAAGAAATCTATTGCTTATACTTATATTATCTAAAATCTGTTACTATGTTCTTTGTAATGAGACGTGTCTGTTTACACAGCTATAAGATAAGATAATGTGTGTCTAGGTAAACCTGATAATTTAACGGAAAGCGGGAGTTTGTAACCTTTGCTCTATTTCCCTTTACACTCTGTTGCGTAATTTTCATATAAATTTTCATCACTTTATATATTCATACAATTTATATCTTTACGCGCATAAGTACTTTACAACTATTGCAGTCAAACAGCTTTTATGCTAAAGAAACTAAATTTTATTAAAGCTGAAAAATCGAACGTAGGTTTTTCTTAGGTAAAGAAAAATATATAATATATATTCTAATAGGTTTGTAACATGCTGTAATATATATACGTGCGTACAACAAGAAATAGAGAAAGAAAGAAAAAGAAAAGGAAATAGAAAAAGAAATAATAATGAACTAAAACGAGGTCGATCTTGGAGCATCTCCGTATTCAACTGATACTGGATGCCTTACAATGTAGATCGTAGCTAATATGCCACGCGGGCCCTTCTAGCCTCACTCTTCTAGCTGACTTTTCACCTAAATAATTCAACATTCGCCGGAGGTTCCTGCCGAGGAACGCTGCCGAATAATCCGAGAAAGATGTCATGCGCGTGCACATCTTTTATTTCTGCTGGCTGCCCGTCTTTTTCGTCGTGCGCGAAGAATTTAACGCAACCGAGAAAACTGAGATAGTTTCTCTCTCTTCCTCTTTCTCTCCTCTCCCCTCTCCTTTTCTTCTCTCTCTCTCTCTCTCTCTCTCTCTCTCTCTCTCTCTCTCTCTCTCTCTC
>NW_020210520.1:9432-33212 GCF_003070985.1 Temnothorax curvispinosus | reverse complement strand
CTCTCTCTCTCTCTCTCTCTCTCTCTCTCTCTCTCTCTCTCTCTCTCCTGCCGTGCACGAGCTCGGCCATTTCGAAGGGGATGCCTGAATAAGTCCGCCAGAACGCTCAGCGGCGGGGGTTTAAGACTGTGGAGTTAAGCTCCGGGCCCGGAACTGGAGAATGTGATCTTCCCCAGGTCGGGCGTGTAACTACATCATGCCAAGAGTATTCGAAATACTCGGCGATGAAGTATGCCACGGTATCAGAGGTCTGCGGCTTGTAACAAAGCAAGCCCTCCGGGCACCGAGTTTACACACGAGCCCAGGCATCCGCCGCCGCCGCCACCGTCGCCGCCAGCGAGGGAACGAATGCTAATGCAACCCCGAAAACTTTGTCATCGATGCCAACGACCCGTTATGAGACCGATACGCTGCCGCGAAGCTAATCGAGTTGAAATGTATGTAAAATCGTGGAACATTCTGTTTGAGTAGCGAGCTTCCACGCAGCGGACAATACAATGACTAGAAACACCCGTTATAATTTTAAAATATTTTCTCAACGTTATTTTCTTAGTTAACGAATAGTGTCTGGTTTAAACAGATATGTAGATACGTTATTTATATCTGAGATAAAATAACGATAAGTATGCAGACAGAAAAGATACATGTAATGCTTTGCGTTCATTTTTTCCTCTTTTAAATATGCGAAAGTTAAGATATTATTATTTTACTCTTCCTTTCTCTCTCCCCCTCCCCCTTTCTATCTCTTTCCCCCTCGCCCCCCTCTCTCTCTTTCTCTCTCTATCTACATTGATTGGCCCATTAAAAGGACAAAGGATTTTAATGTGCCATTATGGGCTTAAAATGTATTCGTTAATTTTTTATGACCTAAAATTTTATTCAGCGCCAGAATATCCATTCGTTTCAATTAACCATTTCACTCAGAGTACATTGCATTCTACCTTACTTTCGTTCTACCTATTTTACATTACATTACGTAATAGTTTAATATAATACGATACATTATTTTTTTATCTAACAACGACATTACTTTCTGGCATATTATAAAATATGCCAGGAAAAATATGGAAAACATTTTAAAGGCAAATTTATAAAAATTGATAAAAAATTGCATTATGACATAAAAACATTGTAACAAAGTAGAAACATTTGCATTGTCTACCATGCGCACTTCGAGATTCTCCCGTTGGCAACGTGATGCGAAATGGAAAACGCTTTAACGACAAAAATCCGGCCGAAAAGTACCGAAAGCGCCCGTCATTCCCGCGTAATTCGTATGTACGTATGCGAAGAATTCGCCGAGAAAAATGCAATTCATTGCTGGAACGTGTGCCGGTTTCGACCCCCTCGTCTTCTATCTCACAGTCGAGTGTATCTTTCCTCTAAAGGACGGCCAGCATGGTGGAACAATGCTTTTAACTTTACAACAGTACCGTTCAAGTGCGCTCTTTCGACCCCCGGTTATACTGCAGGGTCGGTTGTTCACCCGACGTTGAGGGGTTGAGATTTCAGGCAATAAAACCGACCGGCATGATTCTTCGTCTTTAATTCGACGCAACGACAACGACTGCCATGTAGAGTCGATAAGCGATTGAGTAGGCCTTGATCTATGATATTTCAATGTCAACGCTTATTAGCCTCAATTTGCGATCGAATTATGTGTGTATTGTAGGCGACAGCAGTCAAAGTAAAAATAAGACTAACCCACGGAAAAAAAATATTTTGCTGTAACAGCATATCTATTTGTTAAATATGAGACAACTAACATTTTTTACTGCGAGAGCATATTAATTTTGCAATAATAGGAAAACATTTTGTTGCAATAGCCAACAGTTTTTTTTGCTGAACTTTGCTATTGCAGCAAAAGGTTTAATAGCAAAAGGTTTTACTATTATTGCAAAATTAATTAGTTCTCGCAGCAAAAAAATGTTAGTCGTCCGTATAGTAGCAAATCCTTTTTTTTCCGTGCCAAGATTTCATAAATAATTCATAGAACTTACAATCACAATCTAGTAATAATTTTTCAACGTTGCTTTTATATCGCGTACATACAAATGTACGATTGATACAATTATATTGTTGATACAAATAAAAAATAAATATGTTATTTTTAACCCTTAGCTGGTACTGTGGGGTATCAAACGCCCCAGCCTAGTTCAGCTCTAATTTAAGCCTCCCTATAGTACGAAAATGGTACTAAAAAATGGAAGAGTTAAAATAGAAAAGTTATGAATTTTTTAGTAAAAACAATTTTTTCGTTTTCTTTTACGTTCTTCAATTTTTTTCATACTTAATATTACATTTTATCAAAATAACCTATGACATTTGTTAAAACAACATTCGAAGACTATCTTGGAATTTTTTTAAGTAAAAAAAATCATTAGCTTTCTCTCAGCAAGCATTTTAGTGGTGGGGTCTGAAACGGTCCCAGAGTGCCAGCTATGTGATTCTGGTGAAGTGTGCCAGCTAAGAGTTAATGATTTATATTATATTAGTGTTATCAGATATTATTTAACGTGTAATTTTTTTGTCATAAAACCGTACTCAATTATAAATTGTCCCTTCATTATATTTGTATCACGCTTATACTTATAAACTTATTCAAATTATCTCCTTTGAGCAGCAATCGGCACTTGATATTCATTTTCAAATTGTTAGAAATATGTACAAACAAAACACACATTAAAAATTAAAAAAGCGGCCGAAAAGCACAAGTGCAATTTTAACATAAATTGTTATCGAAATCTAACATAAGAACTAAATTATTAAAAAAGATTAATAGGCAGCTCTCATGACCAGAGTCACAGACGGTAGGAAAATTCAGTTTGCGAAAGCAGATTACGTTACGCTGAACCTTTGCGACATAAGTTCTTGCATATTAACTCGGACAGATTTTTTAGTTAATATGTAAATATGCGCTCGTTACTGTCGGCATATATAACGTCTTTAATATCTTGAATTTAAAGTAGCAATGCTTTCCCCAATTAGACACCGTGTTCGCGGAACAATGTAATATTCGTAGAGTTCTCTCCAGACGCTGGAATATAATATCTTCCCTCAGTTCGCTGTTTTAATATCAGACGAAATAAAAATCATTTACATTGTATAATACACAATAATTGTCTTTTAATTAAGATTGACCTCACGACACTGAAGTAATCAAATTTTTCAAAATAATTTTTACGTATTAACTTTATTATTGTTTAATATGTGTTATAAATGGTTTTATAATAAAAAAAATAACATGTTGAAAAATAATATATCTGATAACACTAATATAATATAAATCATTAAAAATAACATATTTATTTTTTATTTGTATCAACAACATAATTGTATCGATCGTACATTTGTACGCGATGTAAAAACAACGTTGAAAAATTATTACTAGATTGTGATCGTAAGTCTATGAATTATTTATGAAATCTTGGTTTTAATGTCATGAAGTCAATCTCAAAAAACAATTTTTTGAGCAAGTTCTACATTGCATTACAGAATGAAAATAGAAAGATAGTTGTATCTAAAAATAAATTATTGCGAAAAACTTCCGTTTTTTATATTAATGTCTAAATATTTGTGCAAAGATGTAAAAAAGGAATTTTGTTGGCTATAACATTACTATTCAAAATGCATTGTTAGACAAGTGGACGATTTATATATACCGAACGGATTGTTACATATGTGATATATTTGCACAAAGTCCGATACTTTTATAGTATAATAGCATCGTAAAATATAATTGATTACACATATTATCGCTGGTGCATATGTTATTCCTGTAAAAATTCAGAAAGGAGGAATGCTTATCGAGCATAATTTTCTAAGTAAGAACAAGTAAATCAATCGTATATTATTATTAATGTTTCAGACATATGTGCTCCAAGAAAATGCATCGCTAAATACGCATAGTCATCGCGTGCGAACGTAAGAAAATTGCTTATACATAAAAAAAAGATATTTATATTTCAAAGTTCGATGCGATAATTTCTGATTCGAGTGGAGTGAGTTTCTCCCACCAGCGCGACAACCGGATACACGATATAAAGTATGCGACAATTGACCCTGACGAATAGTATGAGATAATCTCACAGCGCGCGACACTCGCTTTCAGTGCGTCTGCTCACAAAAGACACGACGCTAGTCTGTCACACAATCTCTCGATGAAGCGCTGCGTTATTCTTATTTAATATTTTTTAGTCATAACTACATTAACACTTTGTACGCGCAAGTTTGTGATAAAAAGAGCTGTGTGATAAAACATAACCTAACCATTTCGATATCAATAAAACCGCTCAAGCGATAAATTTGTACTGTTGTATAAAAAAAGAGAACTCGCCTGACCTTCACGACTAGCAAGAGCCCAGCAACTGGTAAGAAAATCCTACGCTAATTATTATTTTATTTTTATTCAGAAATAATTTCATAATAATAAATTTATAGCATGAAACAAAGAAAGTTTATGCAAATGTAAAATATCCAGACATTATCTACCAAAGTACAACAAATAAAAGCAAATTGCAGCAAACAAAACATTTATGAAATACATCAAATTACATATCTATAAAATAGAAGCATTTTATAAATAATTAAACACATCATAATCACGTGAACATCAATAATTTAAAACACATCTTATTTTAATGTTCACTATTGCTACAGCAATAATAATGTAGCCTTTCTGCTATAATAGAACAAAAAGACTTTCCAACATGTTTGATCAAATTTTACTAGCATATTTAATTTTATTTTAATGATTAAGAAATTATTTTGTCTAAATACAAAAAAATACGCGAATATTTGTTGTTATTTCAAAATTTTCCATGCTTATGCTTAACATAAATCGTCCGAGTCATGTGTAACGCATGGCCATGACTCAGAAAAAAATAGATCTATTCATTCTATTGTTCAGCAGCAAAGTGTCACAAAGCGAATAAATCTATTTTGATCGGTTGACAAATTAATATTATCTAAGGCATGGATATTAGTAAAGTTTCAAGGCAGGATTCCGTAATTATGATTTCGAGGTATTAAATTTTTTAATGCAACTTTTGAATCATGATAAATTTAAAGTTTTGTAACTTCTAAGTTCAAAATATAAAATTTGACGATCAATCATATTAAAGTTTATTTATTACTTTTTACACATAATTAAAGAATTTTACATAACGTATAATATAATTCTTACGACAAACTTCCATTAAGTATTTTTTTTTTTAGTTTCTCTTTGCTGAAGGTTTAGAAATAAAAAAAAATCCCGTCACATTTTTGTTACTCTTAAGAAGATTAAATAGAAAGCCTGACTTCTTTGCAAACACATTTCAAAAAAGATAAAATTCTATATCGTACGTGACATTTTACACTTTAAACAACAATAATACGTAACAAACCTCATGATTTCTTGTTTCTTATTGAAATCAAGATAACATATGAAAATTTAAATAAATTTATATATCGTTTCTCTGTCTTTTCAAATTTCAAGTTTTATTTCTTACACTTAGTTGTTTTGTAATAGCATTACCTTTCTCTCTTCCTCTCCTTTTTGCGTTTTTTACCCCATATACAAATTCTTTAAATAGATTCAATAGATAGATTTCAACAGATAACTTGTTATCAGTTTGATAAAGGCTTGCAAACATGTAATATTGAAGTCAGAAAAATATTCTATATCTCATAAAATCATCCTATATTTAAGGTCCTATATCATACGTCGTAAATCGTAACTATGTAGTAACTATAGTCAATGGTCAAATAGCTTTATCGTGAAATACATATATGAAGATAAATCACATTTTCCTATATTCTTTAAAACTCAAATTTTCTTTATTGCATATTTTTTTTACTAAAATTAAAAAAATTTTTTACTTTTTGATAACATTCCGTTATCAGAAAATTTATTATAAACTTGTATTCTTATCGAGTATATTGTATATTGCACAAAAATGTTTATTTATAGTGAATAGATAATAAAAATGCGCTATAATGGCGTAAAAAATAACAATATATGTATGTATAAAACAGAATATAAAATTCAGAAAAAAGATTAATATAACAGTCAAATAATTTTCCTTACATTGTCTTTAACACCATGAAACTATTTGTATTTTGTTTATATTCGTGCTGTTTGACGCAATAAATTGCATCACGTAATATTGAATCCTATTTTTTTTCTCGAAATCAAAGATATGACATTTCCTACCTAATCAAATTTTAAGATTAAGGTTTAAAGATATTGTAAATTAAAATTTTACAATATATTGTAAAACATACAATATATTGTAAATTAAAAAATTACAATATAAAGTAGAATAAAATAAAGTAACATAAAATATAAAAGCTTTGGGGGGAAATTCACAGCCGGCATTGGTGTACAAAATTTCGGCAGTGGACTGAAAAAAGTAAGCAGTGGCCTATAATATTGACGGCATTGTCGTCAATGGTTGGGGAGTGGTAATAATGACATGTGGCAGTGGCAGTGCAGGAGGTATTGCATAGCATTGCTAAGGCAGTGTCCGAATTTTATCCGGCATTGACTCGGCAGTACGGCAGTGGACGCCCCCTACGTTTTTTTAGAAAATACATATATCCGAATACCTAATAGATAGCACTATGTTGACTACATCTTAAACAACGTTATATTTCCAAAATGTTTTTACGCTATCTTAAAGCAACAAAATAGCAACAAATTCTGGTATAAACGTTTATTCGATTTGAGCACTCTATATATTTTTTTTTTGCATGGGAGGCCAGCTTGACACAGATTCTAGCCCCACCACATACTAAAAAACTCATAGAGTGCTCAAATAAAAAAAAAAAAAACAATACACCAAAATTTGTTGCTTTTTTGTTGCTTTAAGATAGCGTAAACAAGTTTTTGAAATATAAGGTTCTGTAAACAATGCCACTAATAAATACTGCATCTTCGACCGTTATCTACGACTTTGATGGCTAAAAACTAAGTAAAAAAACTTGTTGCTCAGCTCTTTTTGGTCTTAAAATATTCTATGGACCGTGCCCTATCAAAATATGCAACTTACGATTTTGTTGCTCGCCCCTAACTGCAAATAAACAAATTATTTATCTCCTCGTCGATCGTTATCTACGACTTCGATGGCTAAAAACTAAGTAAAGGAATTTGTTGCTCGGGTCTTTTTGTTATTTAAATATTCTATGGAACGTGCCCTACCAGAATATGCAACTTACGATTTTGTTGCTCACCCCTAACTGCAAATAAACAAATTATTTATCTCCGCGTCGACCGTTATCTACAACTTCGATGGCTAAAAACTAAGTAAAAGAACTTGTTGCTTAGCTCTTTTTTGTCTTAAAATATTCTATGGACCGTGCCCTATCAGAATATGCAACTTACGATTTTGTTGCTCGCCCCTAACTGCAAATAAACAAATTATTTATTTCCGCGTCGGCCGTTATCTCGTTATCTACGACTGTGATGGCTAAAAACTAACAATAAGTAAAAGATTCTTTTACTTTATAGTTTTAAGACCAAAAAGAGCCGATCAACAGATTCCTTTACTTAGTTTTTAGCCATCAAAGTCGCAGATAACGGTCGACGCGGAGATAAATAATTTGTTTACTTGCAGTTAGGGGCGAGCAACAAAATCGTAAGTTGCATATTCTAATAGGGCACGGTCCATAGAATACTTTAAAACCAAAAAGAGCCAAGCAACAAATTCTTTTACTTAGTTTTTAGCCATCGAAGTTGTAGATAAAGGTCGAAGATGCAGTATTTATTAGTGGCATTGTTTATAGAACCTTATATTTTGAAAATTTGTTTACGCTATCTTAAAGCAACAAATTTTGGTGTATTGTTTTTTTAAATTTGAGCACTCTATATGTGTTTTTTAGTATGTGGTGGGGCTAGAATCTCTGTGTCAAGCTGACCCCTCACCATGCGAAAAAAAATATATAAAGTGCTCAAATCGAATAAATGTTTATACCAGAATTTGTTACTATTTTGTTGCTTTAAGATAGTGTAAAAATATTTTGGAAATATAATGTTGTTTAAGATGTAGTCAATATAGTGCTGTCTGTTAAGTATTCGGATATACTTACGTAGGGGAGACCGGGGCTAACTCGACACAATTTTTTTAAAGGCAATTTTCAACAATTAATTAAAATTTTCAAACAAATTTAATGGTACACATTTAAAGAGCGTTCCTTCAGGTACAAAATTGCTTAAGAAAATTTTGCTGTACGTCGCTTAGTTTTGCCCGAAAGCTCGATGAAAGAGTAGACCATTTTCGAGAGATCAAAAAAATTACTTTTCACTATCAAAAACGCTTATGTCGCGTTAAAAATTACACTATAACTCAGAATGTTACCAAATTCCGTTGATAATACTGGCACATAAAGACGCATTTACAATAGGAAAGGCAAGTTTCTACGATAGATTTAAATTGCCAAAAAGCCTAGTGTCAAGTTTGCCCCGGTGTCGAGTTAGCCCCGGTCTCCCCTACCGTATTTTCTAAAAAAACGTTATATTTCAAAAATGTTTTCACGCTATCTTGGAGCAACAAAAAAGCAACAAATTCTGGTGTATTTGTTTTTTGGATTTGAGCACTCTATATAGGTTTTTTATTATGGCGACAAGCTGCCCCCCCCCCATTTCGATCGCCGTTTCCTGCTAAACGGCTTGAGCAACAAAATCCGGACTAGAGCAACAGCACATAAATAGCACTAAATTTTTTAATAAGTGCGGATTTTTTTGCAATAGTGGGGGGGTTAACTTGATAGAGGTGGCATTGACGTATAATAATGGGCAGTACGCGACAGTGTTCATAATTGCATGGCATTGCCTTAATTTTATATTATTTATATATAGGATTGACGGCATTGTAGGTATTGACTAAGCATTGTCGGCAGTGTACGAAAATGTCGGCAGTGTTTTACAGCAATGCCAAAAATCGGCATTGGTGTACAAAATTTTGGGTTGTGAATTCCCCCCCAAAAAGCTTTAATTTCTTAAAGTCTCATGACATTGAAATTTTATATAAGTTTATATTTCATGTATAAGAAATCGTAGAAAATCGTATAGAAAATACGAACAATATTACTTTTCGATTGTCCGATGTCCAATGTGATATCGATAAATTATTCATATTAAATATTAAGAATAACATGACTATCATGATATACAAATCAAATTAAAAGAAAATGCCACTTATGGAGTTGGATCTCGATAGCCTAATAATATTTTCTGTGTGTATTTAATATACACATATTTCCAACCTAGTAAACTGCGCGCCGATTATTTGTCGATCTTAAAACACAGCTTCCGTTGGAACAATAAAATCCCTTCCGTTTAATTAAATCAATAATCAATTTAATTTTAATGCTCATAAGCATTCTACTTAAATCACTGCAAAGAATTTATTGCGAAAAATATCACCTCAGTCAGGGTTCGAATCTGGAACCTTCCTCAATCCGCGACGGGTAATCTTACCAATTCGACTGAAGCATGTACGGATTGAGAGAAGTCCCAGGTTCGAACCCTGACTGAGGTAATGTTTTTTGCAATAAATTCTTTGCAGTGATTTAAGTAGAATGCTTATGAGCATCAAAGTTAAATCGATTATTAATTTAATTAGAGAGAAGAGATTTTGCCGTTCCAACGGAAGCTATGTTTTAAGACCGATAAATAAATAATCGGCGCATAGTTCATCAGGATGGAAATATGTGCATTAAATACACATAGAAAATATTATTAAGCTATCAAGCTCCAGCTGACCGTAAATGGCATTTTTTTCTAACTTGATTTGTTATTCATATTAATTTTCAATTACGAAAACATTCGTGAATCTATTCTCGTAGGTATAGCACTTTGTTATTAAAAAAAAAAGAACTACATACTTAGAATTTATAGTACATTTGTTTCTGCAAATATTACCAAATTATTTTTATTCGCTTTTCCTTCTGGTTTGTTCTAAATTCAACTGATTTACTTTATTTGAAAGAGACAGAGTTTTTTATAGTTTTGCTCAAATCGAGATTCAACATTAATAATTTAGATATGCGTTTCATTGAGATGCGATTCATAGTTTTCGTAAACTTATTATGATTCGAATCACCCACAAGAATCCGTCATCGAATGCTGCATTCACTCCTTAATCACTATTATTCAATAAATACTAATATATGTGCATCATATAGAAAAGCGTGAATATCAATTAATATCTCAGCAATTTAAATGTGTTTCGCAAAATAGACAGGGATACGTATCCATCACTGTTTCACCAAGAATACGCAAGCCGAGTACATTGATATTTTTTAAATTATTTTCGCAACGAACATTATTCATCGGAATAAAAGCACGATGTAATTATCGACTTTGAAAACGTCGCATTGTCGACGTACGCCTCGGAGCGAGAACGGACGAGCACTCCCATAATGCGATTACAAAATTTCATCTGACAAGATTCTCCCATCTCGCTAGAATGCACTTCGCATAAGTGCAACGATTTCCTACTCGAAAAACACTTCTCGCTTTCAGTCATAATTTTCGAACATCATGTCGCGCGCTTGCGTTCTCCGAGTAATCGCGTGGAAGACAGATTGAAAATATCCCTTGATCAAACTTTACGAACACGATCTTGTGTCCGGCTTTTCGACGAAGGATAAAAATTTTCGATAGTTCGTAGAAACAGATATGAGTCTCGAAAACGTGGTAAAACTTTTTGCGGTGAAAAGACTCTAAAATAAATTGTGTGCTATAGGTTTTAAACGAGCTAAAATATATTCTTGTTTTGAGCAATTAAATGTTAATGAACAGTTGTTATCTGATTACTTAAAAACATGACATACATACCGAAAATGAATGTACCGGTTAATTAATTGCACAATTATATTGTTCTTGCTCTAGTGCCTATAAATTATGTACTTGTTTTCCGTTGAACCTCTTAACTTGAGCTTTACTGGCCAAAATATACAAAATACATTGCATAATTTAATTACATAGAGTGGTTATTACATACAGACTGATATTTTCAGGTGATTACCAAGCAAATATACATTATATGTTAAATATTATGTGTGCATTACCTGTTCGGTTCGTAATAAGAGTTTATGTCTTAATCGATAAAATCTTATTGTATTAATCATAGATCTCATATTAAATGATTGTTATCATCGATCTCATTAAAAATCATTTAAGATTTTAACTTTTACGTTATGAATCTGGAAAGTAATGAATATTTTCAAGCTAGTTGCCCAGATTGTTTTTCTGCGTTTATAACTACAAGGCCTACAACTAATATATGTAGTGCATTCTATATACCTTGAATATCAAACGCAGTCAATATTTTGCATCATTAACACTTTCTCAATCATCTGAGCATCCAAAGCGATCTCATCGCTCTTCGCCGTTCGTGAAAGATAATTATGCGCAAACATCGGACAGGTAAACGCAATCGTGCCAAAGTAAAGCGGATTGTTAACGTCGGCGACAGAAAATCGCGTGGACCTCTTCAAACATTTGCGAATCTCCGCGAGAAATCGATCGAGTTGGTACGTGACAATGCAAATCGATGATATTACATCGCCGGCGAGACGATATTTTTCACCGCGGAATTATTATTAATATCCGACAGAAAAAATGACTTGGTAACGAAAATTTAACGATATTATGCAAAATCTAGTACAGAGTAGCTCTTAGCTCATGAATGTAAATGGTGTTGCAAAAAATCAACGATCACGTAATATAGTTGCAGAATATCAAGAGAGTTATACGAATGTTACTTATTATTATTATTTAATACCCGGATAATTTCAGATTTGTTATTAAAATGACATTGGCTGGATTCGGGGAGCGCGCTATTAGCGCTATTTGCTTGTTCTATCCTTGTTTTACACCACCACTTGAACGGCATTTCTTCAGACGAAAAATCATACCGCGTTACGATTCCACGTTAGAAATAATGATCCCAGTTGTGGTTTTCGAACTAAATTCCGCGTTAACAAAACTAGGCGAGCCGGAAAACGGTGGAGCGCGCGTAACGTTTCTGCACGCAAACCGGTTCTGCAGAAGAACCAATTGTGCAAAACGTCACGGCGATTATTATAAAAGGGGCCCATTATAATATGTCGTAGTGTCAGCGCAAAGTACTGCCGAGTTATCGCCGATTTTCCGCACGCCCGAACGAGCACTTTACCTGTACTATACTCTCTCGCGGTTCCGACGATATTTCGCGTCACAGCGATTTCGACGCGGAATGTACTTCGTGTTTTATCGACGGTCAAACGACTTGCGCGTAAAACGGTGATATGTGCTGCTTTTAATTTGTAGCGAGTAAAATCAGTTGCAAGCCCTGTGTAACTTTATTTTTTTCTATAAAGTTTCGAGTAAAATAACGTACCTATATAGCAAGATATTATTTTGTAAATTCACATTTTCGTTACAATTATTAATTTTTGTGACTTATATGAAATAAATTCTGATAAAAAGAAAGAAATTTTTTTAGTATTTATTTGAGAGAATTTTGCATTTAAAACATGTACACCTACAGTTTACGTTGTAATTTATGCAATATTTCTATAAATGAGTACCCATTTGAACTTTAACCAAAGAACATAAAAATATTAAAAAAATAATTTTGAAATGTAAGATAGATTCTGTTTGATCAACGAACGATATTCCTAAAGTTTTTCATATTACACTGCTATATTTTTTAAGTAAAAGTAAAGCACAACACTTTCTAAAACAAGTATAAATAATTTATATTACAACGAAAAACTAAAAAAAAGCGATGTAGTGTTCTGACTAATATAATCTAGACTCACTTTAGTGCAGCTAGTTCGCATGCATGTAAGCTATGTCCGGGGATGGTTGACATGAGTTTCAAGTGCGTCGTAACCAAGATTTTTCGTGATACATCTTCACGCTATTTCGCCGGTGAATTTTGTAGACAGAAGGATCTACCAACGTGACGGCGATTCTCGTTGAAAAAAAAAAAAACGACAAAGAGGACACGGAAAACGATGTGGAAGAGGGAAGGTAGCTTGCAACCCCGCAGGCGGTCGCGGCGACGTTATTTATTGCTCGGGCCGATGAGTGTCATTTAAAATTTCGATATAAATTAATTTAAGGGGGTAAAGGGGGTTTCCAGGACGGTCGCAGTGGTACGGGGCGTAATGGCTCGGAAAATGAAGTTCTTGTAGCCTCACCGAGAGAGAATCTCGCTCGCCGTCAGCCCCCCGGCCCTCCTGTCCCTCCGCTCTAGCACCCTTACGTCTCTTCGCCACCTCGAGCGTGTGCCGTCCCTCTCCATCCTCCCGCGCTTCCAACCTTCAACTTCATCCCCTTTCATCCTTCCATCCCGTTCCTCTCTGCTCTTATACCTCCGGTCTTACCCGTTCGCTCGCTCGCTCGCTCGCGGAGACTCAACATTGCCTGGTGAAATATCCCTTTGCCTCCGCTCCGCCAAGCTTCTATCCACGCCCAAGCACTCCGCCTCGCCATTATCTTAAGTAAACAGACTACCTGCGCGCCGGGGAATTCGAGATAAAGTCACATGTTATCAAAATCCACCCCCGGGCCGCCCCCCGCAGCCCTGCCGCTCGCTCGCGGCCGCCCTCAAAGCGTCCTCCGAGCGCGTAGCCTGTCGTTAATTCCGTTAAGTCGCGGCCTTACGTTCAACGCGGCAAGCAGCAGCCTGCGAAATCGCTCGATTCTGGAGAGCGACGGCGCGCGGCGCGCGCTGCTTCTGGCGGAAGTCGAGTGTGTTCTAATGAGGAATCTCGAAATGATATCGGCAGTCGCTCAGACGGACCTCACCCCGTTTTGCGCTCGTCGCATTTATTACGTCTCGATTAATCGCGAGACACTTTCACGCCGATAAGATTTCACGAGAATATTCGCTCGACGAGAAGATCCGGATGATTGTTCTTATATTATCGGCGTGTCATCTTTGAAAGGGATTTACGCCGATCATCCGCATATTTTCGATAGAAAAATTCACCGCGACTCTCCGACTCTTCAATCGACTTTCCATGTAAAATTTCCTGAGCTTATTTAACTACATGATGATATGTTTTGAATGAAATTTTAAAGTAAATCACGTTATATATCATGTTATTGAAAATATAACAGAACGCGGTATTCTTTCATGGGTTTAAAATCAACTTCTTCTCAGACAAAATTACGAGGTACATACTTATTAATAACTTTATTATAACTTTTTGATATATGTCACTACCTTTAGTAGTTGCATTAAGAATCACAATACTGTTTTTTTTTTCTTACTTTACGAATGAAAGTATTCTTAAAGCCAACTAATTTATGTTTTATCACAGAGAGAATGGATTTAAAGAGATTAAAGTTAAAAAAACTAACCATCGTAGTCCGACGTGTGCATTATTATAATCAGCTTACAGAGATCGGGCAGATTATGTTTCAGTTTCACTTGGGTTCAGAAATAAACTCAAGAAGAAAGACGCAGAAAGATATAAACTGATAAGACCGTATGAAATTTGCAGCAAGTTTTTTTTTAAATATAATTACGATGCGTGAAGAGAGGAACGAAAAGTAACAGAGATTCTCACGTAGTAGGATTCTCTCTCATTCTCGCATTCAATCTCTTCAACCTCGGAAGATCGTAAGTATTCCCGGGGTGTCTAGGCATGTCGCATGAGGCCAAGAATTGTAGGTATGTGGCTCCAGTGTCCTAGTATGGCCGCTACAATCGGAGTGGCACGCGCCCTCGACCACCCACCCCCTCCTCCGTGTAGCGTCCCAAAGCTTCCTTAACATCCCTCTAGGACCTCCCACGGGACCTCGTCCACGACGTCGACGACTAGACTAACCCCGAAGAGCGATTCCCCAGCACTTCAGCGATTCCCGAGAACGCATCCCCGCCCGTAGTCGTCCCCTGTCTCCCTGACCACTCCGCGCGAATACCCGAAGACGAACGGCTGGATACCGGATGCACACCGTCGCAGGCATTCCCGCGGATACGGTGGATATGCCGCGGGGAACGCCGAAAGTCGGTTTGCTCGCAATCTAGTCATACCGGGGTGCGTGCTATTCTTTCTCTTTCATTCATTTCATCTATTTATTTATTTTTCAGTGTACGAAAATCAGAGATCTCCCGACAAAATCAAAAATTAAAGTTCAGTGAAAGTCAATTGCAAATTAATGTTGTTTAAAGAGCAGATTCTTGCTAAAGATCTTAATTTTCTTTCAGCGCAAGAATTTTTAAGATATTAGATTGAAAAGTACTTACTTACAAGTTCAAAAAGTGCCTAGCAAAACTTAAAGTGCCCTTAACCACAGCATTCTACAAAATGTCGCAAACTTAATTGCTCCATTTTTATTGCTTATTAATTCTGAATCAATGAATAAGAATACAATTTATAAATTGCTCCTATTTATTTCAATCTTAAATTTTGACCTAATCGTAAGGAATATTATTTTAATAAATAATTGTATATCTAAACTGTGCTCGCAAATTCTCTCAAGCACATTACTGTGATCAAATTTTCAGCTAATATCAACAATTTCTTCGCGCGTACATTATTTTTTAAACCCTTTAGAATTGCTAAGTTATTGATATAAATCTTCTCTTTAAGAAAAACAATGTACGCCAAGAAGTTGCTGTAATTTCAAAGGAAACTTTGATCAATAGTAGTGAAAAATGCGATTGAGAGAGAAAAAATTCGCAAAACTAGAAAACTAGAAAAATTTGCAATTTAGACATTTATTAGGCATATAATATTCCAAGCTTAATTATATAAAAATCTTGGATTAAAGTAAACAGCAATTGTATATTCTTATTTATCTGTTTGTAAAATTTGTAAAAAATGGAAATAAAATAATTAATTTTAAGACATTGTATATACGAGCTATTCAGAACTAAATTCATAATTTGTTTCATTTTTAACATAAAATCATATACAAAGTAAATTCTATAAATTACGTGGACTTAGTCCACATTCTAATTTTAATTTCGCAGTTTGCACAGTTTTACTTGTAAAAATTTTAATTTATGTAAATCACGCACGTTATGAAAGCGACATTCATCCTTATTCAATCGTTACCATCGCGCATCTCTAGCTATGTCGTGCGCGGAATTATCAGAGGAGGTATAAGCTTGCCGAGGCACAAAAAATAATATTGTATCTTGGAACGTCGTAGGAAACAGAGAAACTTGAACGATGGTATTTAAGAATTTTCCGTACTTTTTCTTCACGATTATGGCCACAGCGTGGAACTCATGGCACGCCTCTGCATCCCCCTCCTACGTATAAACCCCGGGGAGAACGCATTCCCATCTATCCCTCCGCCCTGTATATCCAAGGACATCCAGCTGAATGCCGGAGGAACACCATGCCATACATTCTAATGGAAATAGAACGTTCGCCGGACTTTTATGACGTCGCTCCCTCAATCGCGTAATGTATAATATTGTTTCAATGCTGATATTAAATTTTGTTTAATTCTCAAAAAATATATTGTATCATATCTCTAATCGTTTTAATTAATTATTCCTTCTTAGTTATTACAATTAATCCAAGCAGTGTTATTAAAAAGCTAATTATATTAATAAATTTATTCTGATGTAACATCTTGTAAAAGACAAATCTAATTATTTAAAATTTTAAAAAGTACTTCAGTTTAAGATTTAAAAAATTCTTTAGAAAGATTGGGAGACATACATAAAATTATATACAGAAAATAATTTGTAATTTTAGTAGATATTCGTTTGTGAGAACGTATATAATTGAAATATAAAATTAGAAGTATGATACGGAAATGAGACATATTCATGCACGGTCTTCATAAACTTTTATAATTGCGTTTACTATAAAATTGCGAGATAGCATTTTTCTCGGTTTTTTCGTGACGCCAGCACATTCAAAGTATATTGCACGCCCATAATCGCGCTCAAGCGAAGTTGTGTGGTCACGAAATCTCAGTGCCACTTACAACAACGGCGCGGCGCGGCGTAACAAATATCAATAAATAATATCGAAAAAGTATCGAATAAGTATCACTTCATAACTCACCGCAGCGGCAATCCCCATCCTGGTTATCTCGTCCCCCCCCCCCCCCCGTCCTTCCGTTTTCTCATCTCCGCGTAGATAATTCCCCGTTCTCGTATCCGGGCCGCTTTCGTCTCGTTTCAATATCCGGATTCTGGAAAGAAACGCAAAACGAAACCGTGATAATGGCGACGCGAGAGCAGCGATTTTCCATGAAACCGTGATCCGCGCCAATCCTATCGAAATCGGCGCGCGAGACGTGCGCTTTTACGCCAGGAGGATGTAATAGATAATGAAAAAGGCGTTCAATGTAAGATTAGATACCTGTTAACGCCAATTTGCGAATATTCTCCAAAAATTCGAGCCGCGAAATCAAACGGCGTCATTCACCGACGAGCCCGCCGAGCCGGCGTCGCCGCTCGCCGCCGAGCGAAGCGCGCGACCGTGGCGCGATCTCGCGCCTCTCGCGGTAATCTTCCTGTATTATCGATCGTAACTTGGCGCGCTGACGATAATCGTTCGATTCGCTACAAAACGAATAAATTTATGCAATGGAAATGAATAATTAATTTTGTTATTCAGCTTTTACTTTAACAAAGAATCTAGATTGTATTAATTTTAATGAAATATTCATAATCGATTTAGCTTCAATAGAAATTTTAAATGAACAATCCATGAAGGTCTTTACAATTAATCTTTTAATTACATTTTTAATATTAATTTATACATATTAATTTAAAATTATAGTGCTCTTATTTTCCAATTTAAGAACAGTAGGAATTTTAGATAAATGTTATATTCTGCACTAATTAGTTCAATATTTAATATTAAGAATATGTTTAAATTTTTTGGATAAAAATATATATATTTATCTTTTTTTTTAAGGTAGGTAACTGCAGGTAGAGAGACATCACCGCTTGTCAGACGAATTCTACATTGTTGCAAAAATGGGGAAGATACACGAGCGTCGTCTGGAACAGCCAACGCCGAACGTATCTGTGGGAAAAGTCATACTCGACAAGTTGCGCCAGAATGGCGATCGTGTTTATGCAGTATGTACATACATACCGTGATTACGAAACGCGTGGTAGCAATTGCCAATTTACGAGCCGATCGCCTGCGAAATTTGGCGATGTAATAACGGAGCGTGCCAAAACAACGAAAGTTTTTTTGTAACTCCATCGGCGCGCTAGCCGGAGGTGAAATTCGCGAATTCTATCTCTGAATTTTTCCTGTCGCATTATGCGATTATGCATCGCTTATAACGATTGGTCCTCGACCTAACCTAACCTGTTCACGTCAAATTTTTATGTTAATTCCCTTTTAAGCTCCAAGTACTAGAAACTTGAAAGATTTTTTTTTTATAATAATAATATTCGTCGTTGAAAAAAGCGCGGCGATATTTAATCAATTATACATTCCAGGTAGCAGAGTGACGTCAAATGACGTATTAATAACGTCTTAATGACGTCAATAAAAGACGTCTTTAGACGTCATCCTGTATGTGTGCTATCTGGGATATACTATATCTCACAATTATAAAAAATAATGTATTTTTTTGTAGCTATATATTATTAAACGTTACAATTTTTTTAAACTAAACAAAATATATTTGTAGTTAAATTTTAGTATAAAATTTTCGAATATAACTGCTTTTTTACAATATACATTATACCGTGTGTTTTAAAAGATACTCATTTAACGCATGAAGTAAATCATAAACGGGATATTTTTTCTTTCTGATGTAGAATATCTTGTATCGACAATTGTAAAGAGATATTATTTCTTTATAGATAGACGGACCAACCGGCAATCGGATGACATATAGCGAACTGCTCGAGAAAAGCGTGAAGTTTGCGAACTTTTTACAAAAATACGGGATAAAAATCGGGGACAGAATTGGCATCGCAACTGAAAATCGATTGAATTGGTTAATACCAGCTTGCGCGAGCTTTTATCTCGGCGCTATAGTAGCACCGTACAATCCAATGTATACGGAATGTAAGTAAAAGAATTACTATTTAATATTAACGCATACATATATATGTATATGTACATATTGTCTAAATTTTCTTGCAAAAGTAATCACGAAACAATGATTTCCGAAGTGAGGTTTATGTTATATCAACAAGTAACTTTAATTCACTTTTAGTATATACCTAAAGTATAATGTAAGTAGTTATCCATGCAACATCTGCTCAGCTTAAACGCCAATTGATTTTAAGTGTTTATTGTTAGATGAATTCCAACACGTATTAAGTATTGCAAAGCCACGCATTATTTTTGTATCTCGGCGCACCGAAAATCTTTTCGTCAAAATGCTACCAAAATTATCCTGGAAAGTGGAACTAATAGAATTGGACGATCAACCGCTCACGGCAAACGTCCGTACGTTGACGAATATCTTAAATAACGAACCAAGTGTAGACTACATGAGATATAAAGCCGCAGATATCGGTGACGCCAGTCGGCATCCGTTGACTATTCTATGTTCGAGCGGAACCACGGGGTTGCCGAAAGGAGTAACGCTATCTCATAAAAATATAATGGCGTTTTTCACGAAAATAAGGTAAGTTTTACATACATCCATTAGTTAATATATTTTCAAGCGATAAAACTGATGTGTATTGTATTTAATTAAAAATGCGTTGAACATTTAGTTTCTCAGTAGGTATTTAAATTTAACACAAAATATAACACCATACCATTACTTCAAAAGTAGCATTTTGTAAAAGCTACCTTTAACCGTAATATATGTTAATGCTAATTTTAACTTTATAATTGAATCGCAACACTGTGCGTGTACAATCGTCCAAAAAGATAATGTGCCATTTCCTCGCTTGAAAACACGGTCAAGAATCTGATTTTGTAATTTAAATATGATTTGAAAACGCAGCAAGCCCGAGTACTTGGATATAAAAAAGGGTGATAGAATACTGATGGTGTTGCCGTTTTATCACGGCTACGCGATGAGCACGACGATACTCGGTATTTATACGAGCTGCACCGTGATCGTGATGCCCGCCTTCGAGCCGAAACTCTTCCTGACCCTGGTGCAGGAGCACAGGATCACCCATCTGCCGCTCGTGCCGCCGATCCTGACGTTCCTGGCGAAACACCCGCTGGTGGAGAAGTACGACTTTCGCAGCGTGAGAGAACTCATCTGCGGAGCGGCGCCGGTTGCGAAGGACGTAAGTTTTCTTCTGTCATCGTGAAGTTTGTCGTTCCCCCCCCTCCCCTCCCTACTTACCGAGCCCTTCTCGGCCAAGTTATCACGGCAAGAAAAGCAGCCATCGGCGGGACTAAGTGCCGAAGTGAGTCCTCGATGCCGCGCGGCTGCGGTGAGAGGATCGAACGAAGGACCGCGAGAGGAAGTCTCGAAGAGTCGTCGCATTTTCACTAGACACGGCCCGGGGAGTAACTTTATCGCGTTCGTTTTTGTTTAACCGGTTCGCGGAGTCTCGCTAAGGAGGAGTAGGAGGAGAAGAAAATAAAAGGCCGCACTCTCTCGCGAGTTCGCAATCGCGAGTCTTTCGGAAAATGCGAAACTGATCTCTTATCGGCGGACAGGGCGAGGGAAGGGCTCTTAAAGTTTCGAAAACCAAACACGCCTCTGAACTTAAATGTCCTCCGAATGCCGCTTTCTAGTTGGATATCGTTGCTTTTGTTTCCCGCATGATTGAGAAACAATTGCGGCCGGATAAAAGGAGTACTGAAAACAAGAGAAAGAATCCCGTATATATACGTTAATTCTTTGAACAAAATTCATATTGCTAAATTCTATTTCTGTAATAATAGTTAAAAATAATTCTTCTTATAAGATTTATTAAATTTATTAATTAAATAAATCAACTTGTGACAGATTTTGAAAAGTAATACTATAAGATAACATTAATGTGTGACATCCTCAGATAATTACTTTACAAATTGTTAATGTTAATTTTTTTGCATTGATTAATTAGACTAATTGAATTAAAAGTTCAATGGTGGCACAACTAATTCAAAAACAATGGTGAGATGCAAAGCAACTTATCTCATCTTTTTCTTCGCAGATCATAGCCGCGGTGAAGACTCGCATCGGCGTGAAATGCGTTCGCAACGGCTACGGCATGACGGAGTTGTCGGTAGTGAGCGGTTTAAGCGGGCGCGACGACGACGACGATGCGTTCGAGGTTCCAGGATCCGGATTGCTCATGCCTGGTTTTCTCGGCAAAGTGGTTGATCTCGAGACACAAGAGACGCTGGAGGCTGGTCAGGTGGGCGAGATCTGTTACCTGGGTGAGCAAGTGATGCTGGGTTACTGGAACAACCCCGAGGCGACCAGGCAGACCATTGACCAGGACGGATGGCTTCACACCGGCGACATCGGCTACTTCGACGACAAAAACAAGCTGCACGTGATCGACCGCGTCAAGGAGCTGATCAAGTACAAAGGCTATCAAGTTTCGCCGTCGGAGATCGAGACCGTCCTATTATCGCATCCCGAAGTAAAAGACGCCGCGGTTGCCGGCAAACCTGACGAACGTAGCGGGGAGGTTCCCGTGGCTTTCGTAGTGAAGCAACCCGGCGCCAAGATCACCGCCCAAGACCTACAGGAACTCGTTAAAAGTAAGTTATCACTCAGCCTGAGATTCTTTGGCATCCCTCGCAAAGATTCATAAAGACATCATTCATTTAAAAATTCTGACTATGAAGAAATCTCGGACACAGGTGCGCGTTGTTTTGTTCTTTTCATAAGTCATACTCGTTTGACTTTTCATCACAGTGAATTTTTAGTTCTAGATTTTTTACACTTAAAAATAAGAAACAAAAAGATACTTCAAAGCAGATAAAAAAATACATGGAGTCTTAATCAAAAATTATAAATTTAATTAATTATTTGCAAGGATAACTCGGTACAAATGCGTTGTCGCATACTTTAAATGTGTGAGCAAAACACGGTGCATAGAAATGAGCGCATGATATAATAGCAGCATTTAACATTGCGTTACATTATTAAAGGCATTATTAGCGACATTGCATTGTGATAATGTTAAATACTGTGATCAGCAAAATTGTTAGTTATCCCCGCTGTCTCTGTAATTTAAATACATGCCGCAGCGAGAGACCGTGGAAATATTCCGCCCCGTCTTGACATTTTAATAGTAAACGCAAGCCGAGCGACGACCCTGTACATACATTAACCGAGCAATTCAATTTATCTTGCAGAGCAACTGTCACCGCAAAAATGGCTGTACGGCGGAGTGCAATTTGTCGATGCCATACCGAAGAATCCTGCCGGCAAGATTCTACGCCGCGAACTACGAGCAATGATTTCTAAATTGTAATAATAGAAATCGCATATCGATGGATTTGCGCTCGTATAAGCGCAAGTATAAATCCCCCTTGATGAAGATCGAAAGAAGCATTAAATCAACAAAGTACATAAATTGTAATATTGTTAACATTGCCAAGACCGAATTGGCAATCGCTCAAGAAAAGTGTCATGATGCGTGTATGTACCAAGAAATATTTCTGCGTTAACGAGCTTCTCACTGCGTAGGAAGAGTGATTAAGCGCCGCGGATTTCTTCGTTGCAGAAACGCAAATTTATTGCAGCCTTGTTGTCACGTTGATTAATTCGTGAATAAACCGTTGAACAACCGTGACCGATTAAATATACGAGCGCTCGGTGGACCAGTTCCATCCTCCCGAATGTAACGAGACGGCACAGCGTGAGGGTGTTTTGAGTTATATTACACGATATCACTCTTGCGCCCCGACTTGCAGCGCTACGAAAATAAGCGAAGAAACCTGTTGCGTTACACACGTCGACGAGAAACGCGAGCGCGTTCTCATATTTCATCAATACCTAAACTTCTACTTTTTTTTTCCTTTACGACGATACGAGTCGAGCTTCTTATCAATCCTTTCAGTGAATCTCTGTAGTAATTCGAAAAATATCTACGATTAATTATTTAAATAAATAATAGGTATTTTGAATAAAGACAGCTTATCTCGAAATCTTTCATATTAAATTACCAGCATCAATTTCCGTTATTTTCCCTCTTTTGACAGCTCCATTTTACAGCAAGGCCTTCGTAGTTTGATATGATACGATACAAAATGTCTGATCTAAGCCATGATTTTTCAGACGGATTTAGCTGAGCTTCACCATGTCACGCGTTATGAGTTTTGGACGACCCTGCGTAGATGAAATTCTCATCCCTCACGGAATTTTTTTAGCAGAAGTAGATTGATTTCGAAAAAGGAAAATTGTTCGACTCTCATTCGTCACCTATTCTAAATGCATTCAGTGAGCGATAATTGATCATGATTGATAATGGCTGCGTCACTTAACCGGAATCAGCGGAATAGTTAACCGTTACCGGAAAAGTGCGGCATGAATTGTCGGCGGTTTCGACGAATCAACGCGATTATCGATGTCCGGTGACGGAGAAATTTAAATTTTACGCCGTGGACTCTCTCCTATTACGGTCCCTAGATACAGATAGTCGTACGCGAAGATACGTATATGTACACGCGCGTGGGGGGTGTGCACGCGTACGCGTATGTAACCGTCGACAGTTATATGTACGTGTTCATGCCTCGCGTTCCTGTTGATTTAATTACGACGATTGGCCTGACAAATCTAATTGACGTGCATCAATTATTTGGCCCGCGTTCGAAGGCCGTTTAATTCCCTATCCTCTTCCCGACGAGAACACGGTTTCGCGGTAGTCCCATTTTTCAGGGAACTTTCTCTCTCTCTCTCTCTCTCTCTCTCTCTCTCTCTCTCTCTCTCTCTC